>NC_057415.1:14937494-15093092 GCF_019320065.1 Cervus canadensis | reverse complement strand
GACCTGTGTATACCTATGGCTGATTCATGTTGATGTTTGGCAGAAACCAACACAATTCTGTAAAGCAATTACCCATCAATTAAAAAAACAAAAGATTCACCCCTGGTATTTGGGAAGATCCCAGCTTTCCCCGAGACTCAATAGCTATGAGATTTCTGGACAAAACTGATTCTCTTAGCAAAGAAGCAGTAGAGAGGTTAGGGCTACTGGATGGGCAACCAGCAGTGTTTATGGAATTATTCTGAGGGAGGGGGCTTTGGTGGGAGGGCATGACTGGGACGCAGGATGTGCTCCAGGTCCTACCTCAGCTTTGACTGGAGTCACTGCCGGTCTATTCTTTTTTTTTTTTTTTTAATTGTGGTAAAATATACAAACCATAAAATTTATCATTTTAGCCATTTTTAACAAGTGTACAGTTCGGCAGCCCTGAATTACATTCTCATTGTTGGGCAGCCGTCACCACCATTCATCTCTGGAATATCTCATCTCCCCGTCTGAACCTGTTCACCCATTAAACAGTAAATCCCTGCCTTCTCCATTTCTCTCAGCCCCCGACAGCCGCCACTCTATTTTCTGCCTCTATGAGTTTGACAACTCTGTAAGTATCTCCTATTAGTGAGATCATATAGTATTTGTCCTTTTGTGTCTGGCTTATTCCTCCTAACATAATGTTAACATGATATGGATTCAGGGTTCATCCATATATGTATCAGAAGCTCCTTCCTTTTTATGATTGAATGATATTTCACTGTATATATTTATATATTTAGTTTATCCATCCAACTTTGGTGAATATTTGGGTGGTTTATACCTTTTGGCTGTTGAGTATGCTGCTATGAGTATGAGGAAAAAATTATCTGTTTGAGTCTCTACTTTCTATTATTTTGGGTATGTATATAGAAGTGGGTCAGATGGTAATTCAGTGTCTGATTTTTTAAAAGGAACCACCATACCATTCTTACACAGCAATACTATTTTGCATTTCCACTAGCAGTTGAGGTTCCAGTTTCTCCCCATTCTCACCACCACTTGCTATTTTTTGTTTTTTTAGTGATAGCCAGCCTAAGGGGTATAAAGTAATATCTCATGGTGGTTTTGATTTGCCTTTACCTAATGATTAGTGATGTTGAGCTTTTAAAAAAGTTTTTTTTAAAATTTTATTCAAGTATAGTTGATTTACAGTGTCGTGTTAATGTCTGCTACACAGCAACACGATTCAGTTATACACGCACACACACGTACACATACATATATATTTATTCTTTTTCATATTCTATTCCATTGTGGTTTATCACAGTATACTGAATATAGTTACCTGCCCTATATGGTAGGATCTTGTTTTTTGTACATTCTGTATGTAACAGTTTATATCTGTTAATCCTTAACTCCCAATACACCCCTCCTCCACTTCCTCTCCGCCTAAGCTCTAGGATATCTCTAGATGGAACTGCCATATGAGATGTGAAAATGTCATTTAGTAGCAATGCTAATTGAGGGCCAGAATATCACAGGTTAGATTATAGATTGTGTATTTTTTCACCCTGAAACTTAATAACTTAGGAGAGGAAAATAATGTCACATAATATTAAACAAGAGGCTGAAGTTGCTCACATCGCTAGTGATCACTGGTCCTAGCACTGTGGTAGACTCAACCCAGTGCATCCCTGCCTGTGGCTCCTTGACATTGGGGCTGCATAAATACTCAGGTGTTAACATGCAACTTTAGGAGCCTACATTGCTTTCTGAAAGATAATTTGAGAACCACTGTTTTAGGGCAGTCTCTTGCCAGGTTCTTAACACTTCTTGATTACTACATTAAGGGAAATGTTTTTATTTTTAATGAACTTTGCTCCAGTCTATCACATTTGTTTTTTCATGTTTTGTTACCTTTCTCCCAACAGTGCTTAAGTGTTTTGATGCTTTTATTTCCTTCTTCCAATCTAATGAATTATGCTTGGTGAATTCCTCATACCTTGTATAGACATTTCTATGAAATTTTTGGTTATATCCTTTTTTCCAAAGAAGAAAGAAAGATAGCACTAAGTCGTGTCAGACTGTTGTGATCTCATGAACTGTAGGCTGCTAGTTTCCTATGTTGATGGGATTCTTCAGGCAAGAATACTGTAGTGGATTGCCATTTCCATCTCCAGAGGAACTTCCTGACCTAGGAATTGAACCCAGGTCGCCCGCATTGCAGGCAGATGCTTTACTGACTGCGCTACATGGGAAACTTTTCTAAAGAAGCCAACCCAAGTGGGGAACTTACAGCCCTAAAGTATTACCTCTTTCACCTGCTATACTTTGAGTCTGAGCCCCCGTCAATTTGGCAACTTTCAGTATGAATGGTTATAGACAGTGGTTGGGCTACAGAGTATCTTTGTGCCATGGTGATTTGAGTTCATAAAAAAGTTCTTTAGCAAGCAACAAAGTAACTTTTGACCAGTTTATAAATGAGAGGGAAAGGACAAATGCCCTTGATCCAAACCTGAGACATTTGGACTGTCACTCTTTTCAGTATCTCAGATGTTTGAAGGACGCCAAGGCTGGTTTCCCTTGCCACTTTGTTCCTTCCCCTCCCACCTCCTGCTTTCCTCTGATTAGCAGGAAACAGGGACATGAACAAGCACATGGGAGTCTTTCACAGGTTAGTCACTTCTATTCAGATGTCCGGGTCTCTCTGCTTATAGGACTGTTACTTTAGTTCAATCTACATAAGAATTTCTGCAGCTGATTTTATTTTCTTTGGGAAACATAAACTGAGACTAACAGTTACTGTTAATTTTACTCTCCGTATGTGGAGAAGGTGAAAACATGATTTGATTCTGTATATTTAAGAAATGAAAAGGGAGATTTCCTTATAACTTTCTATGCCCTTTGCTTTTGCTACATTAGTATATATTGGGGGGTTTGTGTGTGTGGAAAATGCTTGATAAAATCCTGAGTTTTGAGGAAATGTCATTGAACATCCACCTTTCTTTTATGCTCTTAAATAAAAGATACTAAACAAAAGTTCATTAGTTGTTTGTATGAAATTAAAATAGGCAGAGATATCCATGTGAGGGCATATATACTCAGCAGGATTGTAAGAAAGCCAAGGATTTACATTGGGGGCAATATCAAGGATTTGATATAAATCAAAAGTATAGTTTTCAATTCTCTAATTAGTGTATATATTCAGTTCAGTTCAGTCGCTAAGCCTTGTCTGACTCTTTGCAATCCCATGGACTGCAGCACCCCAGGCTTCCCTGTCCATCACCAACTTATGGAGCTTGCTCAAACTCATATTCATTGAGTCGGTGTTACCATCCAACCATCTCATCCTCTGTCATCCCCTTAGCCTCCCGCCTTCAATCATTTCCAGCATCAGGGTCTTTTCCAATGAGTCAGTTATTTGCATCAGGTGGCCCAAGTATTGGAGTTTCAACTTCAGCATCAGTCCTTCCAATGAATATTCAGGACTGATTTCCTTTAGGATGGACTGGTTGGATCTCCTTGTAGTCCAAGGGACTCTCAAGAGTCTTCTCCAACACCACAGCTCAAAAGCATCAATTCTTTGGTGCTCAGCTTTCTTTATAGTCCAACTCTTACATCCATACATGACTACTGGAAAAACCATAGCTTTGACTAGACGGACCTTTGTTGGCAAAGTAATGTCTGTGCTTTTTAATATACTGTTTAGCTTGGTCATAGATTTTCTTCCAAGGAGCAAGCATCTTTTAATTTCATGGCTGCAGTCACCATCTGCAGTGATTTTGGAGCCCCCCAAAATAAAGAAAGGAGCAGTGACCCAACAAGAGACTGACCCAGACTTGCATGAGTGTCCAGGAGTCTCCGGCAGAGGTGTGGGTTGGTGGTGGTTTGCTGCAGTGTTGGGGTTGCTGAGGGCAGTAGTGTATGAAACCTTTTGAAGGAGGTCGCTATTATCTTCATTACCTCCACCATAGTTTGGCCTCAGATCAAACAACAGGGAGGGAATACACTCCCACTCATCAACTAAAATTGCATTAAAGATTTACTGGGAATGCAAGAATCCCTTAGAAGAAATGGAGTAGCCATCATAGTCAACAAGAGTCTGAAATGCAGTACTTGGATGCAGTCTCAAAAATGACAGAATCATCTCTGTTTCCAAGGCAAACCATTCAATATCACAGTAGTCCAAGTCTATGCCCCAACCAGTAATGCTGAAGAAGCTGAATGGTTCTATGAAGACCTTCAAGACCTTCTACAACTAACACCCCAAAAGATGTCATTTTCATTATAGGTGACTGAAATATAAAAGTAGGAAGTCAAGAGATTCCTGAAGTAACAGGCAAATTGGTCCTTGGAGTACAAAATGGAGCAAGTCAAAGACTAACAGAGTTTTGCCAAAAGAACACACTGGTCATAGCACACACCCTCTTCCAACAGCATGAGAAGACTCTAAACTGGACATCACCAGATGGTCAATATTGAAATCAGATTGACTATGTTCTTTGCAGTCAAAGATGGAGAAGCTCTATATAGTCAGCAAAAACAAGACTGGGAGCTGACTGTGGCTCAGATCATGAACTCCTTATTGCCAAATTCAGACTGAAATTGAAGAAAGTAGGGAAAAACTAGACCATTCAGGTATGACCTAAATGACCCTTAAGACTATACAGTAGAAGTGACAAATAGATTCAAGGGATTAGATCTGATAGACAGAGGGCCTGTAGAGCTGTGGACGTAGGTTTGTGACATTGTACAGGAGGCAGTGATCAAGACCATCCCCCCAAAAAAGAAATGCAAAAAGGGAAAATGATTGTCTGAGGAGGCCTTACAAGTAGCTGAGAAAAGAAGAGAAGCTAACGGCAAAGGAGAAAAGGAAAGATATACCCACTTGAATGCAGAGTTCCAAAGAATAGCAAGGAGAGATGAGAAAGCCTTCCTTAACGATCAGTGCAAAGAAATAGAGGAAAACAATAGAAAGGGAACGACTAGAGATAGATCTCTTTAAGAAAATTAGAGGTACCAAGGGAACTTTTCACGCAGAGTTAGGCAGAATAAAGGACAGAAATGGTATGGACCTAACAGAATCGGAAGATATTAAGAAGAGGTGGCAAGAATATACAGAAGAACTGTACAAAAAAGATCTTCACGGCCCAGATAACCATGATGGTGTGATCCCTCACCTAGAGCCAGACATCTTGGAATGCAAAGTCAAGTGGGCCTTAGGAAACATCACTACAAACAAAGCTATTGGAGGTGATGAAATTCCAGTTGAGCTGTTTCAAATCCTAAAAGATGATGCTATTAAAGTACTGCACTCAGTATGCCAGCAAATTTGGAAAATCCAGCAGTGGCCACAGGACTGGAAAAGGTCAGTTTTCATTCCAGTCCCAAAGAAAGGCAATGCCAAAGAATGTTCAAACTACCACACAATTGCACTCATCTTACACGCTAGTAAAGTAATGCTCAAAATTCTCCAAGCCAGGCTTCAACAGTACATGAACCTTGAACTTCCAGATATTCAAGCTGGATTTAGAAAAGGCAGAGGAATCAGAGATCAAATTGCTAGCATCCACTGGATCATAGAAAAAGCAAGAGAATACCAGAAAAACATCTACTTCTGCTTTATTGACTACACCAAAGCCTTTGACTGTGTGGATCACAACAATCTGTGGAAAATTCTTCAATACACGGGAATACCAAACCACCTGACCTGCCTCCTGAGAAATCTGTATGCAGGTCAAGAAGCAGCAGTTAGAACTGAACATGGAACATCAGACTGGTTCCAGATCAGGAAAGGAGTACATCAAGGCTGTATATTGTCACCCTGCTTATTTACCTTATACGCAGAATATGTCATTAGAAATGCTGGTTTAGATGAAGCACAAGCTGGAATCAAGATTGCCAGGAGAAATATCAGTAACCTCAGATATGCAGGTGATACCACCCTTTTGGCAGAAAGTGAAGAAGAACTAAAGAGCCTCTTGATGAAAGTGAAAGAGGAGAGTGAAAAAGTTGGCTTAAAGTTCAACATTCAGGAAACTAAGATCATGGCATCCTGTTCCATCACTTCATGGCAAATAGATGGGGAAACAGTGAAATCAGTCAGAGACTTTATTTTTGGGGGCTTCAAAATCACTACACATGGTGACTGTAGCCATGAAATTAACAAGATGCTTGTTCCTTGAAAGAAAATCTGTGACCAACCTACATAGCATATTAAAAAGCAGAGACATTACTTTGCCAACAAAGGTTCGTCCAGTAAAAGCTATAGATTTTCCAGTAGTCATGTGTGGATGTGAGAGTTGGACTATAAAGAAAGCTGAGTGCTGAAGAATTGATGCTTTTGAACTGTGGTGTTGGAGAAGAGTCTTGAGAGTCCCTTGGACTGCAAGGAGATCCAACCAGTCCATCCTAAAGGAGATCAGTCCTGGGTGTTCATTGGAAGGACTGATGCTGAAGCTGAAACTCCAATACTTTGGCCACCTCATGCAAAGAGTTGACTCATTGGAAAAGACCCTAATGCTGGGAAGGATTGGGGGCAGGAAGAGAACGGGACAACAGAGGATGAGATGGCTGGATGGCATCACTGACTCGATGGACATGGGTTTGGGTAGACTCCAGGAGTTGGTGATGGACAGGGAGGCCTGGTGTGCTGTGATTCATGGGGTCGCAAAGAGTCAGACACGACTGAGGACTGAACTGAACTGAGAAGAGCCTGATAAAACATATTTGGAAGGTGTTGGATAACTGTGAATGTACTCACAAGTCAAGGGTTTAAGATCTTGGGATGAAGACAAGTCCTAAGTTCTGAGCAGACATTTTGCTGCAGTTTTTCAACCTCAGGGCATTGCCATTTCTTGAGAAGCTAGAACCTAGAAGAGGACCTGTGCTACTAAAAGTGAGAAAAGTTAGCAGTACTTTTGTCAGTTTCACAGGATTGCAGAGACGTACATTGGAGTTTCAAGGAAAACATTTTCTAAACATCGAGAAATATAAACACAGGAGAATGGATAAAATTATAAAAATTAGTACTTATCATCCTCTAATGGACCTAAAATATCATCAGTGGATTCTAAAGCCATTAAGCAAAAAGTGGTGGTGAACTTTATAATGGATGGACTTGGTTGATAATACCTGAAACCACTCATCAGTTTCAACATTATGATATGTGAAACTACCAAATATTATGTATACCTTCTCAATTAATTCAAAGTACACAAATCCACAAGTGAAATATTCTTGCAAAGGAACTCACTCTGAATCTAATGAACCCTCTAGATCAGTTTATAAGCAATAAAGAAGAGAACAAAACACATTACACAATACCACAGGAATGCTAAATGTACAAGTGTGAGAAATTCTGTAGGTCATATGTATTGGTTTCTCCAGGGGTTAAATGAAAAGGTTAGAACAAATAGAAGTGGGGTACTTGTTACAGGTTAGAGATTTACATTGTTTTGTTACAGGTGAAAGGAAAGATATCAGTATTGACTGCATGCAATGTGTTGATGTTGTTTGGATTGTAATATAAACAATCCAAATATAAAGGGAACTTTTTAAGAAATCTGAACATAGAAGGGCTATTAGATATTATTGGTGGCTTTATTGGATATGAAAGGGATGTAGTTAAGTTTCTTTTTTTAAAAGTCTTTTAAAAAAAGATATAAATCAAGGTAGTTTGAGTAAAGTGATATGGTATCTGTGCTTTGCTTTAAAAATGGAAAATCTTGATAATTGTTTGAACTGGTTAAGGGTACATAGGGCACATTTGGCTGTTTTCTATACTTTTTTGTATACTAAAACATACTCACTGAACAACAACAAAAAAGAAGAAATAAACATCATAAACAGAATTTCACTTGTGCCCCATAATTTGTGTTTTAAGTGAGATCATTATAAATTACTCTCCTTATTGGGTGAAAGTATATGGTTTATGTCAGATAAAAAGTACACAAACTTGTTTTATCTGTATAGTGTATTTCCTAGTTGTTAGTTGTATCTGTTAGACCCATGTAACTCTCCCAGTTCTGAGGAGGCAAACCTTAGTCTCATTAAAACTATGCAGAAGAGAAGGGCAGTTCTTCAGAGCGAAAGTGAGCCGCACATGTAGTTGTCCCTCTACGTCTCCAAGGGCTTTATTCCAGGACCCTCACAGATACCCAAATCCACAAATGCTCAACTCCCTCATATAAAGTGGCATAATACTTGCATATAACCTGTACATATTCTTCCATATACTTTAAATCATTTCTAGATTACTTTACAATACAATGTCAATGCTATATAAATAGTTGTACATATAAGATAAAAGTTATGTAATATAGTAGTGGGTGCATGGTAAATTCAAGTTTTGTTTTTTGGAAACTTCTGAAATTAAAATTTTTTTCTATCCATATGGATGCAGAACCTGCGGATAAGGAGGGCTGACTATACATTAAAAGAACAGGATAGGGTGTTGGGGGGCAAAAACAACAGATATATCCACTGTCTTATATTGGTTACTCAGGACATTCAAACCTATTGCTTTCCATACACAGAATTTTTAAAACACTTTCCGCTAACATAATTTAGCTCTTTCTTCCTTCCAAAAAGGGAGATAATTCAAAGTAATGCCTGGTTAATGCATTTAGGTTGAAGTCCAGGAGTTCTGGATAATGTCAATTCCTCTTCCCATCTTTGTTATTTTCCGTAAATTATAGATTTTTAGCAAATCTACCCACTAATAATATACTTTATATATGCAGTAGTAGAAGGGGAAATTAAAGAGAAGGGAATTTTTAAAAGTTATATGACATAACAAGCAAGATGTATACAGATAGCCTCCAGAAACCTCATTCATGCATTTTGACCATGATTTGCACATGATGATAGAGTGCTGCTGGGTACACCCAGCTTTGTGGCTTGGAGATCAGTCTAGTCACTGAGGGCTGCTATAAGCTTTTTCCATAATCCAGATCTTCCACACTGGCTTTCAAGAGCATAGGGTGTCATTGCTGACCAGAGCTGGGTCATAGCTGAGTGGCAGAGCACTTCAGTATGGACAGATAAGGTGTGCAGTGATTGTTGCTCTGGTTCCAACCCATATTTTCTCTTTTTCCGGCAAATGGATAAGCCAATGAGTGGTCTGAAACCCATGTAGTACATGTTACCTTCAGAATCCCAGAGGTATCAGCCAAGCATTTTGCCTCTTAGCGGGTGTAAGGTAGGTACAGCAGTTATCATTCAGCTTATTTTTGTTTGCTTATTATTTTGAGTCAGTAACTAGTACATATGGCATTAAATTGAAAAAGTGCAAAAAAGTGTACAGTAAAATTACAGAAAAGGAGATTTCCTTTCTTGCACTTACCATCCAACTACCTCAGTCTCCACAATGGAGGCAACCTCTGGTACTAGATTCTTGTGTATCCTCATTTGAAAGGACACATTCTCATCTGACACAGATCATTGGATTATAAGAAACTTCTGAAGTGGCAGACCCTGTATGTTCATGGAATTTGTATCCCACCATATGGAATACAGACAAAGCACCTGCATCTTTGTACTTTCCAGGTTCTGTCAGCCTGGTATCTTCACTGTGGTAGACCAGTGAAATGTGCTGTATCTGGAGTTGATAGCTCTGAGGCAGGCAACTGCTTTCTCATATCCTCAGTTTATCCCCATGGAGAAATGGAGATACCAGCTTCATAACTGAATTCTAGGTGCCAAGGGTATTAATTTGCCCCAGTCAGGACTCTCATCTAAAAGTGCACCTTGAGTTGGAGTAACCACTTGATTATGTTTATGACAACCTAATATCACTGACTAAGATCCATTGACCCCTCATCTGGAAAGTGGGGTTCTCTGCAAATCATCAGATGTTTGTCTGTTTTGATAGTCCAGTGGTTTCACTTAGCCATTCCTACTAGAATATCTTAATGATTCAGGGCCCTTGTGTGAAGGTGATGCCTCATTGATCTGTATTACCTTCTTGCATGGACTTCTGGTTTCCATTTCCATAATATGAACAGGAGTTTCACTGCCATTTTACCTGGCTTGGCCTAGTAGCAGTTCTGAATTCCTCTTCTTTCTGCAAAGGTGTGTTGTCTGCAGCCGACTGTCTGGTATCAGTTTGTATCAGATATTGTATAACATCAGAGATATCAGTTTGTGTTCTTGTGTTAAAAATCACAGAAACCAACAGTGGTTAATTTAAGCAAAACTATTAATATTGGAAGGCTCCTGGATAACCGGCAGAATCAAAGAGAAGGCTGAAAACTCATAGTTTGTTAAGGACATGCATAGAGATCTAGATCAAGAGACTCTTTGGATGACTTAATTCTATCCTTATCACAATCTACTGAAGATTCAGATTCCCAGCAGAGAGTCTACTTTGTTAAATTTGAATCATCCTCTCACTCCTTGGCTTGATGGCATAGGTACCATAAAATGGTTAAAGGATCTGCCAAGACTTGGGGAATGTAAGAGAGAGACTTTCCTAAAGGAAGAGTAAGATGTTATAACTGAAAATGGAGGAGGAACAGTAAACGGACAAAACCGACAGCTGTCCTTTCCAGAATGTTCAAATTAGGTCAGCATTTCTCAACTGGGGCGTCACTGGCCTTTGGGGGAAGACCATTTTCCTTTTTGAGCTGCTGTTGCAGTGCATGCAGTGTGTTCAGTGTCCTTGACTCTGGGATACGAAATGTCAGGAGCACGCTTACTGTTACCATCACAGCCGGAGCACCACCCATTTCACAGTCACTGCCCTCACGCTGCTCCCACTGCCGCCCCTCCCCAGACAGGCGGTGAAACAGAGCATCCAGACCACTACACTGCATGATCTCTAAAGCCTTTTCCAGTTAAATCAGATCCATTCCCATTGCTAACTGAAGGTTGTTTGTAATTTTGTTAAATATTTTCTTGTCTCTTCTATCAAAAAGTTTTTCAGTTTGATGTCCTCAAATATCTAAACTGACTCACATCTACAGCCATGTGAAACATGTCAGAAATTCATCGATTTGTTTCTTCAGTTTATTTCTTTGTTTAAGGGCATAGACTTTAGAGTTGAACTCCTTAAATTCAAATTCTACAACCATAGCTTTGCTATTTACTAACAGTTACTTCCTTTGGCTTTTACATAATCTTTATTTGGGCAATTACATAATCTCCCTGCGCCTCCCTAAAATGAAGATAGTAGTACCCATTTCACAGGGTTGTTGTGAGGATTAAGTTAGCTAGTTTGCAAAAAGTATTTAATGTATTACCAAAAGTATAGTAATTGTATATTTAAGCTATTATTACTGTAGTTATAAAATGGGATATTAATAATTAAGTTTTACATAAATAATATTAAAAATACCTTCAAATTTTCTTTTTGGGGGGAGTTACCTTTTGAAAATTGCTCTATCTGGAAAAAGCATTTTGTTATAACACTTAGCTTAGAACTATACGTCGAAAAATATTCCCTCATTCAACACTTATTATTGGCCATGCAAGGGCTAAATTCAAGGACAGCAGAGAATGTATTTACCAGTAGAGGAGACAGTAAGTGAGTGAACAAATAAATGCCCAGAGTAATTAACTGATTTGCCAAGAGCTGTGGAGGAATCAGCAGAAAAACCTGGAAGCAGGGTTTCATATGTTGGTAAATAGATGCCAGGCCTTGACTGGACTCTGGTCAGCTGGGCAGAGGCAACATAGGAGGTGGGCGGGTGTGCTGGAGCTCTGCTTATCAAGGTCTTATTAGAGACTCTGGTAAGGAGCTGGGATAATTTCTGCAAGTTGAGATTTCTTTCCAAGGAAAGTATTGAAGAGATTTTAAGCAGGAGTGGGTCTGATTTGCATTTGGGAAAGTTGTTTTTGTCGACAGTGTAGAAAATGAATTGGAGAGGAACAGGTGGGACCAGATAGAAGACTCTAGGGAAGAAATAGACAGGAATGGGGTGGGATGGCAGCAGTGGAAATGGAAAGAAATGAATGAGGTCGAATGAAAGCATGAATATTTATTTTAGGACTAGAATGAACAGGTATTGGTGATGGCTTAGATGAAGATAATAGGAGAGAATAATCAGATGTCTGGATTTTTGACTATTAGGTCCCATTTGATAGCATGCATATATTCTCTCTATTATTAAACTTTAAAAAAAAAAACTTTATGGTACTTTTCAAAACTAAATTTTTAGTACTGTTTTAAAATTTTCATCTTCCTGGTCTAGATTTTTTTCTTTTGCACTGTAGCCAAATTGTACCACCTTCTTATTTTTTTCTTACTTTCTTGTTCAGTAATGAAAACCTCCTTTGTTGATGTTTTTGGCATTTAATTGGGAGCATTTTATCTGTTAATGATTGCTTTTGAAGATTTAAACTCACTCACCCCTTGCAGAGTAGTCTTTTGAAATTAGATAGCTGACTACCATCCCTGCCCCAGGAAAGTAGGCGTCTGTAAAAGCCGGCACCTGCTGGAGGCTGCCTTCCATTCTCTCCCCCGTGTGCACCCAGGGGTGTGGATGGCGAGGAGCTGGGATGGTGGGGAGGCACCTGGAGTTTATTGACCCGACTCTGCCTGAGGCACATGCGGTCTGTGTATGTAACTCTACCATTCTTTTTAACATGTTCTTCAGATGTATAGTCAGGTTTATGAGTTTTTATTTTCTGTCACTTAGGACATATATCAGTTCAGTTCAGTCGCTCAGTCATGTCCGACTCTTTATGACCCCATGAATCGCAGCATGCCAGGCCTCCCTGTCCATACCTTCCCAATAATTAGAGTTTATCTTACTTTACCAAAATATGATTTCTTCTTGTGAATGGAAATCAAGCATATATAGCAGTCTGTAAATAAATTAAGCAGATTGTTCAAATCCGTGCATGTGGAATGAATTATTTTACTTTTTTCAAAGAATTGAGAAGCCAGGAAGAAAATTCATTAGACAGTAATGCCCAGAGATTTTTTTTTTTACACCTAAATGAGAAGCCAGAAATGCATATAAAACATAAGAACTTCAAAAACATTTCTTAGGCAGACTATTATGAAACTTCCGTGGATGTTTTTGATTTCCCATTACATTAAAATACTCAGATGAACTTCATATTCAGAACATTTAAAAATAGCTCAGTCTTAAAAAGAAGATATAAAGTATTATCAGCTGTGCTTTTTGTACATAATTAGCGATGTGCCTATGGAGGTATAATGACTTTTAGTGTAATGATATTACTCATGATAAAAAGTTCAGATGGTAAAAATTGGAGATACAGCTGGGTGACACATTTTAAAATAACTCAAAGATGACTTCACGCAAGGCATGCTATTTCGGCCCCTTGTAATCCTCCTTGTAATCCACTGTAAAAACTCATCAGTGATTGTGAAGACCCTGATAGAAGATTCTTTCTTAAATGTTTTATTTCCCCCTCTTTCTTACAGAGTTGACGTATGTTCACTGTTTTCTTCAGTGTGTAGCCAGCCACTGTGAAGGCACAATATTTCGCCCCTTTTTCTGAGATGGCTGAAGACTCAGCAGGCCTTCCTTCTGATTATCAGTTTTGGATGCAGAAGCTTTCTGTCTGGACTCAGGCCTCCACTTTGGAAACCCAGCGAGACATCTGCCTTCACCTGCCACAGTTCCAGGAGTTCCTGAGGCAGATGTATGAAACCTTGAAAGAGATGGTGAGTAGTGGACCAAAGTAAAGTAATAATGTTATTTTGTGACATCAGGAACTCTTCACCAGATTTCACTAAGCCTGAATGCAGTCAGGGACTTGTGGTCTTGACCTAACATATTGAAGAATTAGACAGACAAATTACCTGTAAGTAATGGAGACAGGAAGTGGTTTGCTAGTGTCTGATTTATTATGACTTCAGTCTTTTCTTTCTTGATGAGTTATATTGTCACATGAGATCTCCTGACTAATCAAGTTGTTTTTAAATAAATAAGACTTTTGACACTTGTTGTCAGGTCATAATTGGGGTTCTTTTAAAGGCCTTTGTATCTCTTAAATATTGAAGAGTTTGATGAAATGCTTACTCTTTTCTCAACTCTATTCTAAAATGGGCTCAACTAAGAGATGATAAAATTTAAGATCTGTTCTTCCAGATATTTTAAGTGGACTTTTCTTGTGACTATTAAGATTATGAGTGTCTTCACTATTATTATGTAAGTTATTGTGTCCAAATTTGATGTTTTTGTTTTGACATAAAATTTTGTAGTTTTATTGCAATAGGTATTTTTGTGAATTAGTGCATTTTCATATTATGAAAACATTATACTTATTTTCTAATTTCAAAATGAGAAGCAAAATTATCATTTAATTATCATTTAATGTAGGTATTCTTGTGTTAAAATTTTCTTTCCTTAAAGGAGCAAGTAGGAAATTTGGAAAATAATTCATAGTGATGATGTGAGTTCTCATGTGTCTAGAAAGTAGAAGAAAAGTTGCAGTGTGTATGAACAACTAATGCTAACTTTTTTAAGAAGACTTTTGTAACTTGACCTTAAAGTGATTCAGGAAAGTCCAAGGCTGACACTGATGCTAAGACATATGTGAGGAATTTATTGTTTCAGCAGTAGGAAATGCTTATCATTTCAGCTTATGTGTACATTATCCCAATTTGGTCTTATTTCATTTTTGAACTTTCTTGAAAAGTAAAGAAGTGGGAAAAGGGCCATGTGTATGTTTGAACCTTAGGCTGTTTTCTGTTTGGTTGATATTTTTTTGTGTGTTAGGTTTTAGGTTGTTGTAGACAAGTATGATGTCATTTAGCGTATAGTAATCACAATAGTAATAAACAGAGATATATATCTGTATGTTTTGGCTGCTCTTATTTCTTTTTTCTTTTTCTCTTATTTCTTTTTACAAGTTCCAGAGTTCTTGTCCTTCTAAACCTTACCTGAGATAGTGCTACTGGAGCTGACTCAGGAAGTTCTCTTATTATGTTAGAATTTAAAAAAATCAGGATGAAGATATGGTGTTATATAGATATTAATCACCTATAATTTTTTCACTATTAAGCACTCTTTGTTATTTTTGAATCAAGTGGCCTTTCTTGACTTAAATATGAGTAAAATAAAGTTAATTCTGCAACAAAATTGATTTTACCTAAACTTGCTATAATTCTTAGTTTTAGTGAGCTGGTTTAAGGATAAAGTATATAAATTTAAAGGTAAATTCTCCAGGCCAGAATACTGGAATGGGTTAAGTTCAGTTCAGTTGCTCAGTTGTGTCCGATTTCTTTGCGACCCCATGGACCACAGCCTGCCAGGCTTCCCTGTCCGTCACCAACTCCTGGAGTTTACCCAAACTCATGTCCATTGAGTCGGTGATGCCATCCAACCATCTCATCCTCTGTCGTCCCCTTCTCCTCCTGCCTTCCATATTTCCCAGCATCAGGGTCTTTTCATGAGTCAGCTCTTCGCATCAGATCAGGTAGTCAAAGCATTGGAGTTTCAGCTTTAATATCAGTCCTTCCAGTGAACACTCGGGAGACTGATCTCCTTTAGGATGGACTGGTTGGATCTCCTTGCAGTCCAAGGGACTCTCAAGAGTCTTCTCCAACACCACAGTTTAAAAGCATCAATTTTTTGACGCTCAGCTTTCTTCACAGTCCAACTCTTACATCCATACATGACCACTGGAAAAACCATAGCCTTGACTAGACGGACCTTTGTTGGCAAAGTAATGTCTCTGCTTTTTAATATGCTGTCTAGGTTGGTCATAACTTTTCTTCCAAGGAGTAAGCATCTTTTCATTTCATGAGCTGTTCCCTTCTCCAGGGGGTCTTCCCAACCCAGGGATCAAACCCAGGTCTCCCACATTACAGGCAGATTCTTTACCAGCTGAGCCACAAAGGAAGGCCAAGAATACTGAAGCCTATCCCTTCTCCAGCGGATCTTCCCAACCCAGGAATCGAATTGGTGTCTCCTGCATTGCAGGTGGATTCTTTACCAACCTAGCTCTCAGGGAAGCCCAAAATAAAGTTAATTCTGCAACAAAATTGATTTTTCTAAACTTGCTGTAATTCCTAGTTTTAGTGAGCTGGTTTAAGGATAAAGTATGGTGATTGCTTGTTAAAATTTATTAGAATTATTTACTTAAAGACCTTCTCTAATCTGTTTTTCACCTATTTTTGTAAAATACACATGAAATAAGAAGCATTCAAGCTCTCTCAACCTATAATGACAGTTCAGTATTTTCTGAGTTGTGTAGTGTCCTTCTACTGACCAAATATAATTTTCTTTTATAGGATTCAAATACAATCATTCAAAGATTCCCCACAATTTGCCAGCTGTTGGCAAAATCTTGCTGGAGTCCTTTTATCTTAGCTTACGGTAAGAATCCAAAGCATGTCCTCTCAAAATCCAATCTTTTAATGATAATTTTAATCTTTGCATTGTTTAACAGCATTCAGAACTTTAAATGATAAGCCTTTCTCTTATTTTTCATGAAACAACTTATCAAATGTATTCCTTGTTCTTTTGCAAAGATGGCATCCTTTATTGTTGTCCATATATGTTTGTGTACATGTGTATGGATACACACACACACAGATGTGTAGGAGAATAGAAAGTCTTGAATTAGAGGGTAGATGCTCCCAGATGATTGTTGCAGCCTCATTTTTTAATTCAGTATAAAATGATTATAGTGAAATAATTTCTTTGTTTCACAATTTCATATTAACTCATGTGCTGTTTTCATGCATAAAATTCTTTAGTGTCTGAATCCTGCCTTGACTCTGCCATTATTTAGGGAACACATTTTGGTTTTATCCAAGGTTAGGAGGAATTTGGAGATACTTTGAGGAAGTTGTCCCTTCACTGACCTCTTACCTACCTGTCTAGTCACATTTCCTGTTTAATATCAATATCATATGCATTGTAGCTAGAGGTTAAATTAGTAACAGTGTTTGATGTCTGGGCCTGTGACATGCAGTTCTTTTTGCCTGGAACTTTGTTCTCATCTCAAATCCTCAAACCTTCTATGAAATAGCTTTGCTAGGACTCAGTTAGGAACCTTCCTTAGTGTGTCCATAGTTGCCAGCATCTCCCTTAATTATAACCCTTACTATACTGCTTTATAATTATTGGCTTGCCTGTCTAATGTCCTAGAAGACTGAATGTCGCAGGAAATGTGGTTTTCGTTCTCTTGATTGTCGCAGAGCTTTGCATAGGGTGGAGTAGGCATATCTGAAAGTGTACGTAGAAATTTAATGTCTTGATTTGACTATGTTGTTAGCTAATAGAATCTTTACTTTTCCTGTTTTTTAAAGTAAGAAACTAATTGCATAATATAATGATGATGTATGGTCAGTTGTGTCCGTTCCCAGTTGGGTTCTGACCCCATGGACTATAGCCTGCCAGACTCCCCTGTACATGGAATTTTCCCACTGAAAATACTGAAGTGTGTTGCCATTTCCTGCTCTGGAGGATCTTCCCAACCCAGGGATTGAACCCACGTCTCCTACATCTATGGGTAAGATATACCCATCTGAATGCAGAGTTCCAAAGAATAGCAAGGAGAGATAAGAAAGCTTTCCTCAGTGATCAGTGCAAAGAAATAGAGGCAAACAATAGAATGGGAAAGACTAGAGATATCTTCAAGAAAATTAGAGATACCAAGGGAACATTTCATGCAAAGATGGGCACAATAAAGGACAGAAAAGGTATGGACCTAAGAGAAGCAGAAGAGATTAAGAAGAGGTGGCAAGAATATACAGAAGAACTATACAAAAAGATCTTCATGACCCGGATAACCACGATGGTGTGATCACTCACCTAGAGCCAGTCATCCTGGAATGTGAAGTCAAGTGAGCCTTAGGAAGCATCATGACGAACAAAGCTAGTGGACGTGATAGAATTCCAGTTGAGCTGATTCAAATCCTAAAAGATGATGCTATTAAAGTGCTGCACTCAATATGCCAGCAAATTTGGAAAACTCAGCAGTGGCCACAGGACTGGAAAAGGTCAGTTTTCATTCCAGTCCCAAAGAAAGGCAATGCCAAAGAATGCTCAAACTACTGCACAATTGCATTCATCTCACATGCTAGTAATTTTGAGAATGCTCAAAATTCTCCAAGCCAGGCTTCAACAGTACATGAACCTTGAACTTCCAGATGTTCAAGCTGGATTTAGAAAAAGCAGAGGAATCAGAGATCAAATTGCCAACATCCATTGGATCATCAAAAAAGCAAGAGAGTTCCAGAAAAACATCTACTTCTGCTTTATTGACTATGCCAAAGCCTTTGACTGTGTGGACCACAACAAACTGGAAAATTCTTCAAGAGATGGGATTGCCAGACTGCCTTACCTGTCTCCTGAGAAATCTGTATGCCAGTCAAGAAGCAACAGTTAGAACCAGACATGGAACAACTGACTGGTTCCAAATTGGGAAAGGAGTATGTTAAGGTTGTATATTGTCACCTTGCTTATTTAACTTATATGCAGAGTACATCATGCAAAATGCCAGGCTGTATGAAGCACAAGCTGGAATCAAGATTTCCAGAAGTATCAATAACCTCAGGTACACAGATGATACCACACTTATGGCAGAAAGCAAAGAAGAACTACAGAACCTCTTGATGAAAGTGAAAGAAGAGAGTGAAAAAACTGGCTTAAAACTCAACACTCAAAAAACTAAAATCATGGCATCTGGTCCCATCACTTCATGGCAAATAGATGAGGAAACAATGGAAATAGTGCCCTACTTTACTTTGTTGGGCTCCAAAATCACTGCAGATTGTGACTGCAGCCATGAAATTAAAAGACACTTACTTGCTCCTTGGAAGAAAAGCTATGACCAACCTACATAGCATATTAAAAAGCAGAGACGTTACTTTGCCAACAGAGGTCCGTCTAGTCAAAGCTATGGTTTTTCCAGTAGTCACTCACGTATAGATGTGAGAGTTGGACTGTAAAGAAAACTGAGCGCCGAAGAATTGATGCTTTTGAACTGTGCTGTTGGAGATGACTCTTGAGAATCCCTTGGACTGCCAACAGATTTAACCAGTCCATCCTGAAGGAAATCTGTCCTGAATATTCATTGGAAGGACTGATGCTGAAACTGAAATTCCAATACTTTGGCCACCTGATGTGAAGAACTGACTCATTTGAAAAGACCCTGATGCTGGGAAAGATTGAAGGCAGAAGGAGAAGGGGACGAGAGAGGATGAGATAGTTGGATGGCATCACTGACTCAATGGACATGAGTTTGAGCAAGCTCTGGGAGTTGGTGATGGACAGGGAAGTCTGGCGTGCTGCAGTCCTTGGGGTCACAAAGAGTCGGACATGACTGAGCGACTGAACTGAACAGAACTGGTACGTCTTTTGAATTGGCAGGTGGATTCTTTACCACTGAGCTACCTGGGAAGCCCCCATAATGATAATAGAATCAAAAATAAAATGAATATTCCCCTTTCATGTATTAGAGAATTATATAATGTCTCTGTCCTCGCCTGTTATAAGTAATTATAAGAAGATTGAACTTGATGGGGAAGGGACAGCATTTGCATTTACTTCCATGAACATACATGTGTTGGTACACTATATATACTCACACTCATTGACTTTACCACCGTCTTCATCTGTTGTTTTTCCTCTTCACTTAGGCACTTCTTGCTTCCCCTTCTCCCTTGGGTTGACTGACTCTTCCTCCCTTGAGTTGACTCTTAGCTTTTTCAAATTTGATCTAAAATGGCAAAGGCATCACTGTATTTGCCTACCAGGGCCATGCCTGTCCTAAATTTATATATTTCATCTCAGCTAGTGTTCCCTAAAAACTTTTGACCAGAAATACATTTTCTGTACATGTGTATATGTGTGTCGATACAGTTACACACATACACACACACATTTCATGAAAATATGCTTACTTTTATCACCTGCAATTCATATTCACTATACCATTTTAATGGTTTTCATGACCCCAAACTGATTTTACAATCCATCAATGGATCATGACCAAAAGTTTGAAACTCATTGAGCTAGGTCAATGGTGGCAGGAGAAAGGAAAAGAAACTCTTGAATTTCCTCCATTTAAAGGCATAATTCATAGTTAGATACTTCATGGATTGAATAACCACTTTTTAGCAAAAGGAAATAATATGTCCTTTAAGTGTACCTAGTGGTGAGGAACTAAAAGCCTCTTAATGAAGGTGAAAAGGAGAATAAAAAAGTTGGTTTAAAACTTAGAAAACTAAGATCATGGCATCTGGTCCCACCACTTCATGACAAATAGAAGGGGAAAAAATTGAAACACTGACAGACTTTATTTTCTTGGGCTCCAAAATCACTGCAGACGGTTTTAAATTAAAAGACCTTAAAAGGAAAGCTCTGACAAACCTCGACTGCATAGTATAAAGCAGAGACCTCACTTTGCCGACAAAGGCCCATATCGTCAAAGCTGTGGTTTTTCTAGTAATCATGTATGAACGTGAGAGTTGGACCATAAAGAAGGCTGAGCACCAAACAGTTTTTGAACTGTTGTGCTGGAGAAGACTCTTCAGAGTCCCTTGGACTGCAAAGAGATCAAACCAGTCAAAAGGAAGTCAACCCTGAATATTCATTGGAAGGTCTGATGCTGAAACTGAAGCTCTAATACTTTGGCCACCTGATGCAAAAAGCTGACTCTGGAAAAAGACCTTGATGCTGGGAAAGATTGAGGGCAGGAGGAGAAGGGGACGACAGAGGATGAGATGGTTAGATAGTATCCTGACTCAATGAACATGGATTTGAGGAAGCTCTAGGAGATAGTGAAGGACGGCAGAGCCTGGCTAGCTGCTGTCCATGGGTTTGCAAAGATTTGGACACGACTTAGCAACTGAACAACAGTGACAGTGGATATAGGGCATATCCTTAATTCAGAAATGCTAATATGTTAAAAAGTTTGGGTTGTTGAATTGAAGTAAAATGAGCAGCATTTCTCACTTGGTATTGAGCACTGTTCTCTCTGGGTTGCATTGTGGGTCTGATTGAACTCATGATAGGTTTGCAGGATAGGTATTTATGTATTAGTATAGATATGTCACTTTTCTCAGAATACAGAACTGATAAAATTCAAGATCCTACTCCTCTAAAGCCTGCATTTTTGTAGTGATCTGTCCCCGCGGATCATACCACTGTGGTTGAAATGTTCCAGTCCCGGCTTTACCACCAGCCAGCCTCATGTGAATGTATATATTCACTATTCTTTTAAAAAACAGCAAGCCTTAGGAAAACATGGCTCACAATTTCTGCACCCAAGGAGCTTCTAGTTAGGGAAAAAAAAGAGACCTAAGTCAGCCAGACTCAGGATGATGGTTGGTGCTGTGGAGCTTTGAATGAGTTGCTGAGGGGAAGGAGAGTTTCACAGGGGAGGTTTTGTGGGGGCTGACTCTTGAAGGACAGTAGATGAGATGGGATTTTCTAAGGCAAGCCACCCAGCTCACTGGATCTCAGATTCTTTATGTGTGAAAGTGAGAAGCTGTACTCTCTTATCCCTATGGCCTTAAACTTGTATCTGTCTGTGATCTCTCCTTAGCACCTAATATCCATTACTTTGGCCCCTCTGACAACCAGAAACAAATTCTCCATCTCTGTTTAAATGCTTATGTTACCTTTTGAATTGCCCATTAAATTTCAATTTCTTGAATTGCCTGTTAGATTTCAGTTTCCTGTTTGAAGTACCCGTTTGGTGTCAAGCTCCTGGAGGAGACTGACAGGCAGAGAACTCCATGAGTAATCAGATCTTGGCTATGTTGCCACTATTGTTTGACTAGCTGGGCGCTTTCTTCCAGGAAAGTATCTTTTTTTATGGTTTCATAATATCAAAATTACCTTTGAAATACAATAAAAAATAAACAATTTCCATCAAGGAAAGAAGTAAGTTTCCCTTAATGGTAAGTGAGAATAAGATCAGAAATAAGGATAATAAAGAAGGAGGAGGGATTTGAAAATTAAAAGACACAAAGAGAAGAGAAAAAATAGATAATAGGAAGGGAGCAAATGCCTTTTATTCAGTGATGTTCTCTGTGTAAAATTACTGCCTTCACCTTGGGGTTCTGGCTGGTAGGTTCTAACTCTGCCCTCATGAATCACATATTAATATCATAGCTGTAGCCTCTCTCATGCTTTTTATTACCACTTGAGAGTTTGCCTTCAAACGTGGCAACTGAAAACAATAAATATTTATTGTCTAAAAATATGCTGCCATCACTTTTAAACTATAGAATTAATTTAGCTTTCATTTAGGCTTTCAGTTCAAGATATAAAAAAATAAAATAATTGGGTGGCAAATATACGTTAGTGTATTCCTTTCCCCTGCACTAATTTCTAAAAACGCAGATTTGCACTGATGACTGCCCACCTGATGAATCCCAGGCAGTTTTCTATCCCCCGTGCCCCAGCCCTGGTGTCTGAGCCTCCAGGGAGGAACCGGACAGATGCCATCCCCTGTAGACAGTGCTGGTGGCATTCGTGAGTAACAAGTGGTGGCTTTCATTTTTAAGTCTCTAAAGCAAAGTAAGCTCATTAATAGTACATTTCAGTGCATTGATTCTGGTCAAAGAAAGGCACCTCCTTAAGGCTGGGTGAAAGTTACTCTGGCTCTTCTTTTTCTTTTTGAGAGAAAAGTAAAAAATAATACACTTGTTGAAATAAACATGCAGAATCATTTAACACCTCGGGAAAAATCTCATTTTTTGGATTTTTTAGATTTTACGCTTTATCGCTGACATTTTCATTCTTCCTCTTTTTTCTTTTTATTGGTGAAGTCTGATTTTTTTGGAACTGCTTCCCATTGGGTTGCATTCTCTTTAACATGGGAAGTTGCTTGCATCAGCATATCAATAGATGTATTTTCACACTTGTGACATGCAGATAGTTATAATTTCTTCTGATATTTAAAACAGTACAACAGATTTTTAATCAGTGGCATTGATTCAACCTGAAGAACTCTAGAATCTTCAGAGGTTAAATTGTATGATTCTTGAAATAAACTTTCGGGCAAGCCAGTGATGGTATTTGAGCTCATAAAAACTAGGAAAAATATGAATATCTCTCAGGATAACTCCTGATAAAGTTTGTTTAGAAATGTTAGTTATTAGAAGAGCATAGGCTTATGGATGTTTATTGGGGGAGGGGCCAGATGGATTTAAAATTAATATCAGAGTCCTTTGATGTGTGGTGGAAAATGCAGAGGTAGCTTACTATAGTTTGTGTTCTCCTTATTTCTTGTTAAGAAGCCCTCAGAAATGCTCTGTTTATGAAATTGCAGTTGATAACAAAGTAAAGAGCATCAGGGGATCTGCAGAGGTGTGATTACAGGTGCTGGGTTTCCTCAGCCTCAGCCCCATGGCCCTGTAGGACAGTCCACAGCAGCTTGGCTCTAGTTCAGATACTGACATCTTCAGTTTTTAGGCCTCATTTTTGCTTCTCAGTTGTGTTCTAAAATCTCCAGCTTGAATGGACTTAGTTGCCAAAGGAGAAAAGAGAAAATGGCTTACCAAATAGATGTGCTAACCACGTAGAGGATTTCAAAGGTCGACATTGTTATCACATATTTAGTAAAGTTTCACACTTTAGAGTAAAGAATTAGTGATCTCAGGTGGCCTCAGCTTGCAGAGGCTTGGAGGGGGACTTGGGTTTCCAGCCAGAGACTGAGGCTGGGATGTGGTGGTAAAAGCCCCAGATTCCTAGCTGCTAGACCAGTGGTCAGTGACAAGGGCCCTGGCCCTTCAGCTTGGCAGAAAAGGATTCCCACAAAGACAGTAAGTGGTGAAACAAATAAAGTATTTACTAAGAGGGGGAAAAAAGTACAGTCGTGTGGATAGACACAGAGGCAGACTCAGGGAAAATCCCTGAGTTGCATCCTTGTGGCACTTTGAATTACTTTTATGGGGCATTTCTTCCGTTTTTCCTTTGGCCAGTCATTTTGATTTACCTGGTTCACGGTGCATATTTGGTCCATATCTCAGGATCCTCTCGTGTATGCATACATGTCTTAGCCAAGATGGATTTTACTGAAAAGGTGTCTGGGTAGGGAACATCCTTTAACATAACCCTCCTTTGACCTCTGAGGAGCCTTTTCTTCATGTGTGTGGTCGGGGAGGTCTCCTGACTTTGAAAATAAGAAATATGTGGACTGGGCAGGGCCCAGCCTTTTCCTTTAATTGTCCTGATATCCACAAAGAATGAACCTCCAGTTGCTTTACTCTCAGAAAGAGCCCATCTACCTCCTGCCACATGAGGAGCATGTGAAAGGCTTCTGTTTTGTCCAAACCATCTGGTACTGAAAAGATTGTTTTTAAAAACAATTCTTTTTGTTAAATTTATTTCTAACAAGTGAAGGTTCAGTTCAGTTCAGTCGCTCAGTCGTGTCCAACTCTTTGCAACCCCATGAACCGCAGCATGCCAGGCCTCCCTGTCCATCACCAACTCCCAGAGTCCACCCAAAACCATGTCCATCAAGTCGATGATGTCATCCAACCATCTCATCCTCTGTCGCACCCTTCTCCTCCTGCCCTCAATCTTTCCCAGCATCAGGGTCTTTTCAAATGAGTCAGCTCTTCGCATCAGGTGGCCAAAGTATTGGAGTTTCATCTTCAATATCAGTCCTTCCAGTGAACACCCAGGACTGATCTCCTTTAGGATGGACTGGTTGGATCTCCTTGCAGTCCAATGGACTTTCAAGAGTCTTCTCCAACAACACAGTTCAAAAGCAGCAATTCTTTGGTGCTTAGCTTTCTTTATAGTCCAACTCTCACATCCATACATGACCACTGGAAAAACCATAGCCTTGACTAGACGGACCTTTGTTGGCAAAGTAATGTCCCTGCTTTGTAATATGCTGTCTAGGTTGGTCATAACTTTCCTTCCAACTAGTAAGCGTCTTTTAAATTCATGGTTGCAATCACTATCTGCAGTGATTTTGGAACCCAGAAAAATAAAGTCAGCCACTGTTTCCATTGTTTCCCCATCTATCCGCCATGAAGTGATGGGACCAGATACCATGATCTTAGTTTTCTGAATGTTTTTCACTCTCCTCTTTCACTTTCATCAAGAGGCTCTTTAGTTCTTCTTCACTTTCTGCCATAAGGATGGTGTCATCTGCATATCTGACGGTATTGATATTTCTCCCGGCAATCTTGATTCCAGCTTGTGCTTCATCCAGCCTGGTGTTTCTCATGATGTACTCTGCACATAAGTTAAATAAGCAGGGTGACAATATACAGCCTTGACGTACTCCTTTTCCTATTTGGAACCAGTCTGTTGTTCCATGTCCATTTCTAACTGTCGCTTCCTGACCTGCATACAGGTTTCTCAAGAGGCAGGTCAGGTGGTCTGATATTCCCATCTCTTTCAGAATTTCCCACAGTTTGTTGTGATCCACACAGTCAAAGGCTTTGGCATAGTCAATAAAGCAGAAATAGATGTTTTTCTGGAACTCTTTTGCTTTTTCGATGATCCAGTGGATGTTGGCAATTTGATCTCTTGTTCCTCTCCCTTTTCTAAAACCAGCTTGAACATCTGGAAGTTCACAGTGCACGTACTGCTGAAGCCTGGCTTGGAGAATTTTAAGCATTAGCTTAAAATCTCACTAGCATGTGAGATGAGGTATTTTGGCCAATTAGATTAAATCAGAAATATTGACTACCGCTCGTAGCAGTGATGTTGCCTTAAAAAGGTTGAAATTACCAATGGTTTGAAAATAAGGAACAGGTCTTGAAAATAAAAAAGACTGTTTTTCTTAGTTCTTTCCATATTTCTCTTTTGGCCTTAAAAATTGCTTCTGTGACAGAAAAAGAATTGACCACACAAGGGCTAAGCATAAGTAATCCTGAACCCACAAGAAGGAAAAAAAACCCCACAAAGTTAAGTTTCACACATGATCCCGGATGCTTGTTCAGTGAACTTCGTAGTTTGTGATTTTTCTAAAACATTTATAATAAATGTGTTTCCTTTAAATATGTTTACAGCTTTTATACTGATTGTCTTTTCTTTCTATTTTATCAAGCCTACTTATTTTAACCTTCATTTCTGCAGATGAAAGCCCCAAAATTCTAGTATGGTGCTTGTGTTGTCTAATTAAGAAAGATCCACAGAATTCTAGAGAATCAAAACTTAATTCCTGGACACGGGTAAGTGTACAAAAGCCCTGTACTGCTTTAAATTCAATTGATTATTTAAAAGTGCTGCTGTTAATAGTCCAGAAACTTTCAAACACATCCTTCACTGTTACATTATCTTGCTGGTTATAAAGTTTTTCAAGAGATTTCATTTTTGTTTGATTGTGACTTCCGTATGAGATAGATCCTCAGGGTGAACTTCCCTATGCCTACAAAAGCTAATATTGAGTGGTTTTAGAAAGTTACTCTCAGGTAATTGAAAGAATGTACTCTCTTCCCTTCTATTATAGCAACTGTTTCTTCCTACCAACCTACATTAAATACTTATATAATTCCTCTTCAGATACTTCTCTGCCTGTCTCAGAATCCATTCTGTCCTAAAACTGAATTTCGTAAGTGCCCTGGGAGCAGCAGTCTTTATTTTGTGTCCTGAAGTTGGTACCCTGGTCAGCGTGCTTAGACTGGCATCTGGTACTTGTTGGCTATTGCTGCTAACACCGTCAGTTCAGTTACCCAACCATGCTAGTTCAGGTAGCTGACAGCCTCCTGAATTCCCGCTGACTCTTTCTGCTTTCTTTTGAATGATGGGCGCAAATAGGAGAATGTTGTAAGGCTGTGCTTAGCTGCCCTCACCACCAGTAACTTGGCTGTTCTCTCTTACCTCTTGCTGTCCTGCTGCAGTAACCCCAAGGACTTACATGTATGTCAAACTCCACTTAACTATGCATATGGTCCAGATTAGCTGCTTAGTATTATGAAATCACGCACCCAGATTAACGCACATGGTTTTGTCTGACTGGTGATATAATTCCATTCACTGCTTTTTACCATTCCTTTGTTTTATACAAACTGGCTGGCAGAGATGACAAAACAGTGTATTTTTTGTTAGATTAAAAGAAGAATTGGAAGAATGATAAGAAGTGAAAAGGATTGAGTGAGGGAAGGGAAAAAAATGCACCTTTTAATTGGAAAGAAAGTTCATGTTAAGAGCTAAAGAAAGGAACTGATAAGTAGAATTAGGGAAGAAAAGATCCGAAAAACAGGCTATAGAAGTAGCATAACATATTTAGTTTTTTAATTTTCTAATCATTGCTTTTGTTGAATATTTGCTCTCTCAATGATTATTTAGGATATATATTTTTATTGGCTAGCTCATTCAGTCCTGGAATAGGCCATCTAATAAAGTATTTTTAGAGTGATCAGGTTAACTTTCTTCATTTAGCTAGTGATTATATTAGCCTAGTTTTGAATTTTTAGCCTTGCAGTTTATTCTGTAGGTTTCCCTTATTTAATTTTATATACATTTAATAAATACCTATACTCATTAAGAATAGCACAAGCAGGTAAAATTAAAACATTTAATTCCTGTGTGTATTAGTCTCTCAGTTGTGTCTGATTATTCAACTCTTTGTGACCCTGTGGACTATAGCCCACCAAACTCCTCTGTCCATGGAATTCTCCAGGCAAAATACTGGAGTGAGTAGCCATTCCCTTCTTCAGGGCATCTTCCCAACCCAAGGATCGAAACTGGGCCTTCTGCTTTGCAGGCGGATTAGCATCGTGAGTTGGAGGAGGTCATTTGGACTTTCAGTTTGTAGCCATGTAGCCAGTCTGTCAGAAGCACAGGCAACAACATAGGCTTTGATGATGATGATGAAAGTCACTCAGTTGTGTCTGACTCTTTGCGACCCCATGGACTGTATAGTCCATGGAATTCTCTAGGCCAGAATACTGGAGTGGGTAGGCTTTCCCTTCTTCAGGGGATCTTTCCAACCCAGGGATCGAACCCAGGTCTCCCACATTGCAGGCGGATTCTTTACCAGCTGAGCCACAAGGGAAGCCCAAGAATACTAGAGTGGGTAACCTATCCCTTCTCCAGTGGATCTTCCTGACCCAGGAATTGAACCAGGGTCTTCTGCTTTGCAGGCAGATTCTTTACCAACTGAGCTATGAGGGAATGGCCTCTAAAGTACCTGTCATACCTTTTTAAGGATGACATTTAAAATTTTACTGTTGTGAGATTTATTTTTTCCTTTGTGATGAGTAAATTTGTATCTTATTTCAGAAAATTTATCCCACTTCAGGATCACGAAAACCTACATTATCTTCTAAAAGAATATTTATTTGTGTTTCCCATTTATGTCTGTGACCTACCTGTAACTGTTTCATTGTGTGACCTAAGGTAGGGGTCTATTTTCACTTTGTTTCCACATAGATACCTCATTGTCCCAGTACCATCATTGAAAAGTCTTTTTTTTCTTTTCAGTGAATCACAGTTTGTTGTGATCCACATAGTCAAAGGCTTTAGTGTAGTCAGTGAATCAGAAGTAGATGTTTTTCTGGAATTCCTTTGCTTTTTCTATGATCCAACAGATGTTGGTAATTTGATTTCTGGTTCCTCTGTCTTTTCTAAATCCAGGCTGTACATCTGGAATTTCTTGATTCATATTCTCCTAGGCCTAGTTTGAAGGATTTTGAGCATTAACTTGCTAGCATGTGAAATGAATGCAATTGTGCAGTAGTTGGAACATTCTTTGGCATTGCCCTTCTTTGGGATTGGAGTGAAAACTGACCTTTTCCAGTCCTGTGGCTACTGCTGGGTTTTCCAAATTTGCTGGCATATTGAGTACAGCATTCCAGCAGCAGCATCTTTTAGCATTTGAAATAGCTCAGAGGGCATTCTACCACCTCCACTAACTTTGTTGTAGTGATGCTTCCTAAGGCCCACTTGACTTCACATTCCAGGATGTCTGGCTCTAGGTGAGTGATCACACCATCGTGGTTATCTGGGTCATGAAGATCTTTTCTGTATAGTTCTTCTGTGTATTGTTGCCACCTCTTCTTAATCTCTTCTGCTTCTGTTAGGTCCATACCACTTTGGTCCTTTATTGAGCCCATCTTGGCACGAAATGTTCCCTTGGTATCTCTAATTTTCTTGAAGAGATCTCTAGTCTTTCCCATTCTATTGTTTTCCTCTTTTTCTTTGCATTGATTGCTGAAGAAAGCTTTCTTATCTCTCCTTGCTTTTCTTTGGAACTCTGCATTCAAATGGGTATCTTTCCTTTTCTCCTTTGCTTTTCACTTCTCTTCTTTTCATAGCTGTTTGTAAGGCCTCCTCAGACAGCCATTTTGCTTTTTTGCATTTTTCTTGGGTTCTTCTTGATCCCTGTCTCCTGTACAGTGTCACGAACCTCCATCCATAGTTCATCAGGCACTCTGTCTGTCAGATCTAGTCCCTTAAATCTATTTCTCACTTCCACTGTATAGTCATAAGGGATTTGATTTAGGTCATACCTGAATGGTCTAGTGGTTTTCCCCACTTTTTTCCATTTAAATCTGAATTTGGCAATAAGGAGTTCATGATCTGAGCCACAGTCTGCTCCTGGTCTTGTTTTTGCTGACTCTATAGAGCTTCTCCATCTTTGGCTGCAAAGAATAATATAATCAATCTGATTTTGGTGTTGGCCATCTGGCGATGTCCATATGTAGTCCTCTCTAGTGTTGTTGGAAGAGGGTGTTTGTTATGACACCGTACTGCATACTTGAAAGTTGCTAATAGAGTAAATCGTGAAAGTCCTTATCACAAGGAAAAAAAGGTATAGTGATGGACGGTAACTAGACTTAATGCAGTGATCATTTCACAGTGTACAGAAACACAGGATTATTATGTTGTGCACTCAGAGGGGAAAAAAGTGATTCTTGAGTGAACCCCAAATTGCATGTTTTGTTATTTTTAGTGTAACACATCAGCATCAGGGCATTTCTACAGAGAGCATTCTGCTTTTTTAGGAAACCAGTGCTTTTAGACACAATGGTGTTAGGTACCTCAAGATTTAAGAGAGGCAGGGGGCTCAGAAGAAGCAGACAGTGGGTTTGGTGTGGCACACTGCACTAGGTATTGGTCAGCCCAGGGGAACATGATTATGCCTGTGTTATTGGTGATTTCTACTGTTATTTGTTTTTGTTCTGTTTTGGATTTGAAAATGCTAGCCTGGTGCAACTAGGATATCAAAATTTAAGGAAAGAATTATTGTCCACATTTGAATGGTATTTTAAAAGAGAAAATAGCGTTTTTCTGGGGGTGATTAGTAAAACAGGAGAGGCAAGGTGAAATTCTGGGAAAAGACTAGAATAAAACCTTATTTGTTCAAAATATACAGTCAATAAATAATGAATTCAACAAAATACTTTTAGTTTCTTAAGTCACTTTTATTGTTATTGTTCAGTCCCTTAGTCGTGTCTGACTCTTTATGACCCCATGGACTGCAGCATACCAGGCTTCCCTGTCCTTCACTGTCTCCTGGAGTTTGCTCAAACTTATGTCCATTGAGTCAGTGACGCCATCCAACCATCTCATTCTCTGTTACACCCTTCAGTCTTCCCAGCATCTGGGTCTTTTCTGTTGAGTCGGCTCTTTGCATCAGGTAGCCAATGTACTGGAGCTTCCGCTTTAGCATCAGTCCTTCCAATGAATATTCAGGGTTGATTTCCTTTTGGATTGATGGTTTGATCTCCTTGCAGTCCAAATGAGTCTCAAGAATCTTATCCAACATCACAATTCAAAAGCATCAATTCTTTGGCACTCAGCCTTCTTTATGATCCAACTCTAACGTATATTACTTGACTACTGGGGAAACCATGGCTTTGACTATATGGACCTTTGTTGACAAAGTGATGTCTCTGCTTCTTAACACACTGTCTAGGTCTGTCATAGCTTTTCTTCAGAGAAGCAAGTGTCTTTTAATTTCATGACTGCAGTCACCTTCCACAGTGATTTTGGAGCCCAGGATGAGCAAAAATTGCTTTAATTCATACTTTATTGTAAACATAGTTGTTTTTTTCCACTCACTGTGCAACTTTTGTTTTGAAAGATGTATTGGAAGAAGGTGTCCTTTAAAAGACCATCGTCAACATCATGGTGACATAAGACTTCCCTCAGTTCAGTCTCCCCATGACGTCGATAATTTGACAACTGTCTGTGAACAAAAGTGCTGCTGTGGGATCTAGTACCATATACTGGGTGACCCAGGAGGAGTCTTACTGTTGGAAGATGGAGGGGATGAAAGTGCCCATTGAAATAAGAAGGCATCTTAAGATCGAAAAGTGAGTCAGGCAGGTCCATGTAATCAATGCAGCAGTTTATTATAGGGTAAGTAATTCACAGATGGAGTCTGGATTGGGTGGATAATGATACAGAAGCATTCATAGATTCATTCTGCATTGCTCAGGGGCCATAGGGACCTATAACTTAAGTTATAGTTACAACTAACTAACCTAAGGTATGGGGACGGGTGCTAGAAAATAGGATTTGCAGTCCTAAGTGAAGATTTATGAATAGGTAACTAGTCTTGTGACCACCAATGTGTCGGGAAAGGTTTTCATCATTGTTTGGGAAGTAGAATCCACTTAGTCCTAATGACTATTAAACAATATCCCTCAAGTACAACACCCTTGACAACAGAGAAGTGATTCACTGCCCAGTACAGTTCTGGGTAGGGTCAGTGAAAGGACAGGAGAAACTGTAAGGGCCCCAAATAGCATCAGTTATGCTAACAGCAATATACTTGGTCACCTGTGTAGAAATAGGGTAATAGGCAGGAAAACTCTGGTTTTGGATGGGGAACAGCAGGAGCCTTTGAACTTCTCCATTTCCAGGGCACCTGGAAAACACTAACTTGGGCAGATACTGCTGAATTCAGGAGCCTCATGGAAACCTGAGCTTCTAGAGGAGAAATTCCACTACTCTGTTGGAGAAAAAATACGTTTGAACACAGTGGAGTGGGGCCTCTGTGAGAAAGAACAAGGTGAAAATGGAACTCTAAGGCAAATGAAGCAACCCCAGTCACTACAATGATCTCTGATTTCATCTTGATATGGACTATGATTTCAGACATTAGAGATTTAGAGTCAGAGGACATGTGCCTGGATTTTCAGCCGGTTACTTTAGCATGAGTGGTAAGACTAGGCCTGCGGAACCTCTGGGAAGAGAATTGGACCAAACTGTTAAAACATAATAGATCATGTAGTTCTCACTGAATATAAACTATTTTTCTTACAAGCTAGGAAACCTTGAGCATTCTTATTTATAAATAAATTAGAATATACTCTATATCATATATATTTATGCATGCCACTAAGCATAATATCTAGGGAATTGAGAGGGAAAGAGACTATATTATTTTTCATTGTCTTTTTCGGGTTACTTATTTGAGCCTTACTGACTACCTAGAAATGGAGATTATAGCAGTTTCTACCTGATTAATTTTTTTGAAAATTAAATGAAATAATCTATGTAAAGCCCTTAAAAGAGAAAGGAAGAAAAAGAAAGAGAAAGAGGTAGGGAGGAAGGACAGAAGAAGGCATCCTTCCCAGCCTCTGTACATTTTCACTGTTTTGCACACTTCTGAGGTGAGATCATATTTGTCACCTCACACTCATTTCCATAGTAGGAGGCTGAAATGGCTTAAACCAAACTAATGAGTGTCACCATAAGACCTTCCCAAAAGAGAGACTGGCCTGCAAGTGACACGTTTATCCCATATTATGGTTTGCCATACAGCAAAAGACTGGCCAATATAAATTTCTTTGTTAAATATCCCTTTTTCTGATGTGCATCCCCACAAAAATTCTTCTTCAAGTCAGTTATGAGTGGTATACTTCTTGTTTTCTTCACATTTGAAGCTTTCAAATATAGTGTAACCTTGATTTGGTGAATCCTTTTCAAAAAATCTTCTTTGCAACGTTCTTTGGAAAAGTGACATAACTTAGATATTTTATGGACTTGGTTTTCACTTTCTGCAAATACTGCAATGTAGGCCATTTCAGAAAAATGATGTACAAGGATAAACTAATGTTCTAAAAATATTGTTTGTTAAGACTTGCTGATTCAAAGGTTCAGGCTTAAAACTGAATACTGTAATAAAAAGTCAAATTGTTAAAATGGAGTGGAGTTACAGTAAAAAAAAAAACAAAAAAAAAACAAACTTTCCTACTGAGGTTAGACAGTTTTGCAGTGAAGATGATAGTCCTTTATTCTTCCATAGGCCAGATGCAATGTAGAAAGCAAGATATGTGCTTCTCCAGACTTCTTTCCCATGAAAACAGCCTTGACCTGGTAAAATCACTCACTCGTGTGAAAAGCATTTAGACTTGGCCCGCAGTTCATATAGTATGTGTGATTGCACTGTGTCTATACTTTCTGCAATCGAACACAGGTAGTGACCAGTGATAGAAAGGTCGTTCACTGTCCTCCAAGCTGCTGGGGGCATCAGAAAGCAGAATTTTCTTCATGTAGCCATGGAAAAATATTTCCACTTTTTCTTAATCAAATATTTAAAAATTTTTTTATTACTAAAAAAATTTAAGGAAGCACTGTCTAAGCAGCACTTGTCACTTTGTGTGCTGTGCTTAGTCGCTCACTCATGTCCAGCTCTTTGTGACCTCATGGACTGTGGCCCACCAGGCTCCTCTATTTTTGGGATTCTCCAGGCAAGAATCCAGGAGTGGGTTGCCATGCCCTCCTGCAGGGGAGCTTCTCAATCCAGATCTCTTGCATCGCAGGTGGATTCTTTACTGTCTGAGACACCAGAGAAGCCATTGGTCACCTTCAGTTCAGTTCAGTCGTGTCCGACTCATTGTGACCCCATGAACTGAAGCACACCAGGCCTCCCCATCCATCACCAACTCCCGGAGTTTACCCAAACCCATGTCCATTGAGTCGGTGATGCCATCCAACCACCTCATCCTCTGTTGTCCCCTTCTCCTCCTGCCTTCAATCTTTCCCAGCATCAGGGTCTTTTCAAATGAGTCAGTTCTTCGCATCCAGTGGCCAAAGTATTGGAGTTTCAGCTTCAGCATCAGTCCTTCCAATGAACATTCAGGACTGATTTCCTTTAGGATGGACTGGTTGGATCTCCTTGCTATCCAAGAGACTCTCAACAGTCTTCTCCAACACCACAGTTCAAAAGCATCAATTCTTCCATGCTCAGCTTTCTTTATAGTCCGACTCTCACCTCCATACATGACTACTAGAAAAACCATAGCTTTGACTAGATGGACCGTTGTTGGCAAAGGAATGTCTCTGCTTTTTAATATGCTGTCTAGGTAGGTCATAACTTTTGTTCCAAGGTGCAAGCATCTTTTAATTTCATGGCTACAGTCACCATCTGCAGTGATTTTGGAGCCCATTAAAATAGTCTCTCACTGTTTCCACTGTTTGCCCATCTGTTTGCCATGAAGTGGTGGGACCAGATGCCATGATCTTAGTTTTTCTGAATGTTGAGTTTTAAGCTAACATTTTCACTGTCCTGTTTCATGTTCATCAAGAGGCTCTTTAGTTCTCCTTCAGTTTCTGCCATAAGGGTGGTGTCATCTGCATATCTGAGGTTATTGATGTTTCTCCCAGCAGTCTTAATTCCAGCTTGTGCTTCATCCAGTCCAGCATTTCTCATGATGTACTCTGCATATAAGTTAAATAAGCAGGGTGACAATATACAGCTTTGATGTACTCCTTTTCCTATTTGGAACCAGTTTGTTGTTCCATGTCTGTTCTAACTGTTGCTTCCTGACCTGCATACAGATTTCTCAGGAGGCAGGTCAAGTGGTCTGGTATTCCCATCTCTTGAAGAATTTCCCACAGTTTGTTGTGATCCACACAGTCAAAGGCTTTGGCATAGTTAATAAAGCAGAAATGGATGTTTTTCTGGTATTCTCTTGCTTTTTCGATGATCCAGCGGATGTTGGCAATTTGATCTCTGGTTCCTTTGCTTTTTCTAAATTCAGCTTGAACATCTGGAAGTTCACGGTTCAAGTACTGTTGAAGCCTGGCTTGGAGAATTTTGAGCATTACTTTGCTAGCGTATGAGATGAGTGAATTGTGCAGTAGTTTGAGCATTCTTTGGCATTGCCTTTCTTTGGGATTGGAATGAGTTAAATTCCACAGAACTGAGTTGTGTCTGTTTTCTTTATTGTATTTCTAGCTTATAGCATGCACAAAATTTAAAATTATTAAATGAATTAAAATTAAGTAAATTTTAATAATTTTGAAATATGTTCATTCTGTTTTTCCTAAAATGTAGATTAGCATACCTGTTCTGTTTTATTTTGAGATGAGTCTGTTTCAGGATCACACAGGGAAAGAGCCGTGAAAGAGGGACAGAGTGTTGTGCTGGGGAAGGGCTCAGGAAGATGTGTGCATGTACGAGGGCTCTGAGTCGCCCTAAGCTTACATCTTTAGGTCAGACCTCTCCTCTGAGCTCCAGGCTCATAACTGCTTCTTTGATATCTGCACTCAGATGTCCATGAGCATCCCAAACTGAAAATGTCCAAAATGAATTCCTGTCTTTTTCCCCAAATTTGTTTTCCCTACAGACCTCCCTAACCCAGTTAAAGTCAACCTTCATCCTTCTTATTTCTCAAATCAAAAACTCTGGAATCATCTGTGGCTATGCTTTTTCTCTTACAATTCAGTTTGTCAACAAATCTGTTGATTCTATGAATGAACTGTATCCAGAATCTGACTACGTCTCACCAGCTTGAGTGCGTCTGCCTCCGTTCAACCTGCCGTCCCTTCTCATCAGCACCACTGCAGTATACTCTGATGACTTTTCTTTTCCTAATAGACTAAAAACTTTGTTTTGATGCAGTACATTTTATCAGTGTAATTTCTCTCATAGTTCATATTTTTTTGTGCTCTCAGAACCCTTGTCTGTCCCAGGGTCACAAAGATTTTCTCCTATGTGTTCTTCTCCAAGTATTGTAATTTTAGCATTTCTACTTAGGTCTGTTAATCACTTCAAGTTCATTTTTGCATATAGTATAATGTAAAGTTTGAGATTAATTTTTTCCATATTAGTATCTAATTATTCCAGCAAAGTTTTTTAGAGACTATCCTTTTCCCATTAAATTTCCTTGGCACATTTGTTGAAAATCAGTTGAGAGAGAGAGAGAGAGAGAGTGTGTGTGTGTGTGTGTGTGTGTGTGTGTGTGTGTGTGTGTGTGTGTGTGTGTGTGTGTGTGTGTGTGTGTGTTGAGGGGTCTGTTTCTGGACTCTCTTTGTCCCTAGTATATATGTAGTTTTGAGCTGTGAAAAATTTGTTAGTAACCCGTTTTCACCACCACCACTGTATTGCTTGCTCTGTTCTCTGTGCTAAGACTGTATCTCATATATATGTTTCTGTCATTGAATATGTAATATGCTGTAACTACTTGTTAATAATAATAATGATAATGACTATATAAAAAATAAAAGTGCCTCTGCTCAAAACTTTTTGATAGTTTCACATATTATTCAGAGTGCAATGAAATGTATGTTTTGCTTACAAGACCCTTTATGACCTGGCCCCATGTGCCCTTTCTGATCTCTTCCATTTTCCCACTTCACTTCAGCCATACTGGCCTTGCTATTCTTCATGTATACCAAGCAACCCCATCCCTGGAGTTTATACAAGTGTTTCCACAACTCTTTCCCAGGGAGCCACATGGTTCTTCCGGCACCTCATTCAGGCCACAGCTCTAATACCACCTTATCTGAGAGGCCTGTCTTCTCATCCTGTCTCAAGCACTTGCTCTCCTTATTTTGAACTGTTTTTGTTCTTAATGCTGATCATCCCCTAACATACTAATTTTTTTTTTCTGTCTCCCTGTTATCTCACAACTAGGTTAGACGTTTCATAAGAGCAGAGACTTTGTTCTAAAACCTAGTACATAGTAAGCATTTACTTATTATTTGCTGAGTTAGTAAATAAATGAGTATGATTTTAGATGGTAAAATATGGTAGTGGTGGTAGGTAGAAGGGGTTTCCACTTGGAAAGGAGAGAATGAACAGAGAGAAGGTTGGGCATAGCCAAGAAAATACAAACACTCCTAGAAGTGAATATTTCCTAAATAAATGTATTTTTTTTCTAATTAAATATATGTATTTCCTTAATATATGGATGGATGGTTGAATAGCATCACCGATGCAATGGACATGAACTTGAGTAAACTCCAGGAGATGGTGAGGGACAGAGAAGCCTGGCATGCTGCAGTCCATGGGGTCGCGAAGAGTTGGACATGACTTGACGACTGGACAGCAACAAATTCCCTCAGTAAACATGAATGCACTAGTGGCTTTACTGTTGAAAATACATTTGAGAGTATATTAGGGCAGAACTTGATACTGATAAATTGTTAGGGAAAGGAGAGAAAAACAGTTAAGAGTAATGTTGAGGTTTGGGAGAACTAGTAAACAACACCTCTCTCTTCTCCTGAGATAAGAACTAGTTAAGATGTAAAATATCAGAGGTAGGCAGTTGGAAGTCAAAACATCAGTCCCTTAACTGTTTCAAGAATGTAGCCTATGGTTCAGTTGGACTCCTCTGGATTTGGGCTCCTCATCACTGCTAAGATGAACTACCATAGCTATGACTGCCTGCCAAGGAATAAGCCTTCCTGGCTAAGCATGGTTCAACAGTAAATCAGATCACATCCTTTTTGCAGGTGGTAAGTCAGAAAGACACAGGGAGAGGAATGTGTGGTACTGAGCATTTTTAGTTTCTTCTCCCAGACTGACCAGTTCTTTTCCTGGAGAGGAGAGAGTGAGGGGATTGAAAGATGATGTCATAGTTTGGGCTCTCTGGGAATCTGACTTTGAGATGGAGATTAGTGTGCTGGGAGCGTCTTGGGGAATGACAGTTGTAGAAGGGAAAGGAAGGAGGCAGGCCTACAGAGAGAAAAGATTAGCTGCAACGTAGTCTCAACAGAAGCCTCTGCTGTGCCTACAGGAGCAGAGATGGGAGAGCCTTCAGAGCGCTCCTGTTTGGGGAAGGAGGACTGGGCCTTTAGACCTCTGTGTCCATCAGTCATTGAGATATGGCCACCTCTGGGAAAGGGACGTGATCTTGGGTAAGGCAGAGACAGCTGAGAATGATGTGACATCACAACATTCTTCACAGATACCAAAAGTATTCCTTCTCTGCTTTTCCCTGTTAGGGAGTGGGGAGGACATTTTATTTTCTCTGAAAACATGAGGACTGGACAATTTATTTCCCTCTAAGAGATAACTCCTGGGTGTCTGACTTGGGCATTGTGGTGGATGGTAGAAATTCACTGAGAAATGTAAGAGGCGGAGAAGGCAGGATCCTTGAAATAAGCCAAGAAAGAATGTACAGGAGAGAGGAGGAGGAGAGCAGGTCATCCCCGCTGTCGCCCGTCCCTCTTGCGTGCCATGTTCGAGCACATGGTCGTGTAGAGACCCTGTCTTCTCCCCTGCCCTCCTTACTGCTCTTTGTTGTCCCTGTAGAGGCTTGGAACCATAGTGCAGGGAATATAATACAGACTGAGGCCTTTTCCATTTATCTTCCTGTCTGTTATTGCATAGAACTGACTGGGAACAGGGAACGTGTGAAAAACTGTATAGTTTTTTTCAGGTATGCTCCCTTGGAAACCACCAAAGCTTTCTGCCATACTGTGTTTGGGCAGTGGAGCCTGGTAGTAGGCTAGGTTCAGCAAATACTTGTAAATCCATAAAACGGCATCTGCCTTACTAAATATAATGTTTTCAGTCTGATAAAGTTTTCTCAACATTTCATAGTTTTGCAGTGTAAATACAATGTTTAGGATTTTTCAGGGCTCTGGAAAATGTGAAAATCACTGCTATTCTCATTCCCAAGTATTTTAAGTTCATTTTATGTGATCAGCAGTTCATTGCATATATAATGTCTAATTGTGAATTTTTTTTTTTGGTCTTTATATGTCCATGTTTTTGAGGAAGTTGAAATACACTGAACTAGTTATTTAACTTCCCAGATTGAAAGTTTGCTTCCTCTGAAGAGACAAAATGAGATACCATTTGTGTTCTTGGCTAGGTTTTTCTGTTTTTCATTTCATTTAGATGGAGTTCTGCTTATTATAACTCTAAATCGTATCAGATTGTTTTTTAGTAAGTTGCCACTGCTCAAATAAGCCAGATCAAGACATTTATTGCCAATTAGGAGCAGGATGTTTGAGATGTTTAGTGATGTTCTCCGGATGACCTGTTTTATGTTTTCTGTTTATTTTGTTTTACTTTTGTTTTATGATCATGTTGGCTTTTCCATTAAACTATAACTTTAATTGAGTTGGCTTAGTAAATAGAACATTGACCAGATCCCCTTCTCAGATCTCTCCTCATTCCACTCCCCCGACTCTCAGTTCTCTTATTGTGCCCCAACCTTAGTCTGAAGTGAGTGGAATTTTTAGATCTGTGCATTGCAGATAAAATATATGTTTCTAAGATATAGGCTCACCATATTTCAATCTGAATTGCCTGGATAGTTCTTCTTGGGCTGTTTAGGGATAAGTCCCTGTGAAGAGCAAATTTAAACAGTAATGTCTGTAGCGAAGGGCATTTCTTAGTGAACAGCCACTGGTGAGGGGCTCTGTGGCTGCCTGTGCTGCATGTGGCAGCATGATCTCTACATCTGGTTTAAAGTTCAGTTATTTCCCAGACTACATGTGTATTTCTTTAGGAGACTAACCTCCCTCTCAGGAACAGACATTATAAGCTGGTAACTATAAGTGACTTATTCTTTTTGACCTAGACATTGTATACTTTGTCTTAGTTTGACTATTGTTCCTATCAGATCTGGATCTGTTTAACAATATGGACAACATTGGAGTTTCCATAAATTAGCAGCATGACAAAAGAACCAAGCATATTTAAACCCATAAATCTTGATTTTCAGATCTTTTAAAAGCTTTGTGGTTTAAATAGTCCCTTACTCTATGGTAGAAATAGCAGTACTTACCAAAATTCTGGCTATCAGAAGGCTTTCATAGTTCAACAGGAACTAAAAAATGACCTCAAATGAGTCACTCTTTTAAGAATCAGAAAATCCAAATCTGTTCTGGCCCTGCTAGTGAGACCTTTTATGGATCACATGCTATCACTTCTTTGTTTTTAAAAAAAAAAAAGAATAATAAATACTGTATGATTCCACTTACATGAAGTATCTAAGGTAGTCAAATTCATGGAAACAAAGTATGGAGGCAGCGGGGAGAGAAAGATAGAGGATTTATTTGCAGGGCATAGAGTTTTAGTTCTGCAAGAAGGAAAGTTCTGTAGATCTGTTACACAACAGTATAAATATACTTAATACTACTGAACAATACACGCAATACTATTGAATGGTTAAGATGGTGAATTTTATGTTATTTTTATCACAATTTTTAAAATTATTAGTGTTACTGTTAATTGAGTGCCTAGTATGTGCCTTAGAAGTATTATCTCAATAAATATCTCAATAAATTAATAATAATAATAAATAAAATAATATTCACAGCTCCATTAAGATGGGTATTATTACCCTGTTTTATAAATGAGAAAACTCATACTTAGTAATCTACTGGCTAATAAGTGGCAGACCATTCTGGATCTAAGTGTGACTCTAAAGCCATTCAAAAAATATAGTGCTACTGCTAAACATAAACCAGACTCTGTGTGTGTGTGTGTGTGTGTTAGGCACTCAGTAGTGTCTGACTCTTTGCAACCCCATGGACTGTAGCACACCAGGCTCCTCCGTCCATGGAATTCTCCAAATAAGAATAGTGGAGTAGATTGCCATTCCCTTCTTCAGGTGATCTTCCCAACTGAGGGATCAATCCCACGTTGTGAGCGGATTCTTTACCATCTAAGCCACCAGAGAATCTATAATTTTATGATTCTTAGTTGCCCTGGTGACCCTGCAGAAACCTTACAAGTGAGAGAAAAAAAAAAGTTTCAATGTTGGGGTGTTCAAAGACTACTCCTCTATCATTTGTAGTGAATAAAAATTGCCATACTAGACTTAGTTTCTGGTGCATCAGCAGCTCCAAGTGCTGTTTATGGTAGGCCAAGATGTAAAGAGCAGTATTGCATAGGAACCTGGATTGTTAGGTCCATGAATCAAGGCAAATTGGAAGTGGTCAAACAGGAGATGGCAAGAGTGACCACTGACATTCTAGGAATCAGCAAACTAAGATGGACTGGAATGGGTGAATTTAACTCAGATGACCATTATATCTACTACTGTGGGTAGGAATTCCTTAAAAGAAATAGAGTAGCCATCACAGTCAACAAAAGAGTCTGAAATGCAGTACTTGGATGCAATCTCAAAAACGACAGAATGGTCTCTGTTTGTTTGCAAGGCAAACCATTCAATATCATGGTAATACAAGTCTGTGCCCCAACTAGTAATGCTGAAGAAGCTGAAGTTGAATGGTTCTATGAAGACCTACAAGATCTTTTAGAACTAACACCGCAAAAAGATGTCTTTTCATTATAGGAGACTGGAATGCAAAAGTAGGAAGTCAAGAAATACCTGAAGCAACAGGCGAATTTAACCTTGGAGTACAAAATGAAGCAAGGCAAAGGTTAACAGAGTTTTGTCAAGAGAATGCACTGGTCATAGCAAACACCCTCTTCCAACAACACAAGAGATGTCCATGTCTACACATGGGCATCACCAGATGGTCAACACCAAAATCAGATTGATTATATTCTTTGCAGCCAAAGATGGAAAAGCTCTATACAGTCTGCAAAAACAAGACCAGGAACTGACTGTGGCTCAGATCATGAACTCCTTATTGCCAAATTCAGACTTAAATTGAAGAAAGTGGGAAAAACCACTAGACTATTCAGGTATGACCTAAATGAAATCCCTTATGACTATACAGTGGAAGTGAGAAATAGATTTGAGGGACTAGATCTGATAGAGTGCCCGATGAACTATAGATGGAAGTTTGTGACATTGTACAGGAGACAGGGATCAAAACCATCCCCAAGAAAAAGAAATGCCTAAAAGCAAAATGGCTGTCTGAGGAGGCCTTATAAATAGCTGTGAAATGAAGAGAAGCGAAAAGCAAGGGAGAAAAGGAAAGATATACCCATTTGAATACAGAATTCCAAAGAATAACATGGAGAGATAAGAATACCTTCCTCAGCGATCAATGCAGAGAAATAGAGGAGAACAATAGAATGGGAAAGACGAGATCTCTTCAAGAAAATTAGATATACCGAGGGAACATTTCATGCAAAGATGGGTTTGATAAAGGACAGAAATGGTATGGACCTAATGGAAGCAGAAGATGTTAAGAAGTGGCAAGAATACACAGAAGAACTATACAACAAAGATCTTCACGACCCAGATAATCATGATGGTGTGATCACTCACCTAGAGCCAGACATCCTAGAATGTGAAGTCAAGTGGGCCCTAGGAAGCATCACTACAAACAAAGCTAGTGGAGGTGATGGAATTCCAGTTGAGCTGTTTCTAATCCTAAAAGATGATGCTGTGAAAGTGCGGCACTCAATGTGTCAGCAAATTTGGAAAACTCAGCAGTGGCCACAGGACTGGAAAAGGTCAGTTTTCATTCCAATCCCAAAGAAAGGCAATGCCAAAGAATGCTCAAACTGCTGCACATTTGCACTCACCTCACACGCTAGTAAAGTAATGCTCAAAATTCTCCAAGCCAGGCTTCAGCAATAGGTGAACTGTGAACTTCCAGATGTTCAAGCTGGTTTTAGAAAAGGGAGAGGAACAAGAGATCAAATTGCCAACATCCGCTGGACCATTGAAAAAGCAAGAGAGTTCCAGAAAAACATCTATTTCTGCTTTATTGACTATGCCAAAGCCTTTGACTGTGTGGATCACAATAAACTGTGGAAAATTCTGAAAGAGTTGGGAATACCAGACCACCTGACCTGCCTCTTGAGAAACCTGTATGCAGGTCAGGAAGCAACAGTTAGAAATGGACATGGAACAACAGACTGGTTCCAAACAGGAAAAGGAGTACGTCAAGGCTGTATATTGTCACCCTGCTTATTTAACTTATATGCAGAGTACATCATGAGAAACGCTGGGCTGGAGAAAGCACAGATGGAATCAAGATTGCCGGGAGAAATATCAATAACCTCAGATATGCAGATGACACCACCCTTACGGCAGAAAGTGAAGATGAACTAAAAGAGCCTCGTGATGAAAGTGAAAGAGGAGAGTAAAAAAGTTGGCTTGCTGTGGTTCATGGCGTCACAAAGAGTCGGACACAACTGAGCAACTGAACTGAACTGATCTGAAGATGTTATTCAAATGTTGGAAAAATTAAGATGCTAATAGTGAGTACTTCTCTAGAAAGGCTTGGTTCTTAGAGACTGAGAAAGGTTTCCTTTTCATTATATATATTTCTGCTTTTTGAATTTTTAATAACATACAAGTTTTGTTGAATTGTGTTCCTCGCCAAATTCATGTCTTGAAGTCTTAAATGCCTGTGCCTTGAAATGTGATCCTATTTGTAAACAGGATCATTGTACATGTAATTAGTTAAGAAGAGGTCTGCTGGAATAGTGTGGGCTGCTAATCCAGTTTGACTCATGACCTTATAAAACGGGAAAATTTGGACACAGAGGCACACAGGGAGAATGTCATGTGAAGGTGAAGTTAGAGATTGCAATGATACCTCTATGAGCCAAGGAATGCTGGAGACTGTCAGAAAATCAGCAGAAACCAGGGCAGAGGCTAATCACATTCTTCCTTACAGAAGGAACAAACTTTGATACCTTGATCTCAGACCTCTAGCATCCAGAACTGTGAGACAATGAATTTTTGTGATTTTAAGCAACTCAGTTTATGGTATTTTTTTACAGTAGCCCTAGAATCCTACTATAATTTCTAAAGTGAAAAAGGAAAAAAAAATGGAGAAAAAAAGTTAGTCATAGTTATGGGGAGTTTATCCCAAGCAATATTCAAATTAAAAAAGGGTTGGCATACATGATGTTCATTATAATTTTCATGATTGGCAAGAATGAGAAGTAACCCAAATATCTAGGCATTAGTGAATAACCAAATTATAGCATATCTATTTGATGAAATATTCTGTTGTCATTTTATGTAGCCTAAGAGATAATGTGAAGAATGTGTATAATGTAAATATATTTAAAAAGTTAGATGTAAAATTGTTTATATAAATGATAACAGTTGTGCAAAGTATATGTGCATTCACTAAGATCAAAAGGGAACACAGAAATGAAAATACTTTGTTAGAATAGTGGGATCTGGGTAGATTTTTCCTTATTATGTGTTTCTAAATTTGTTACTTTTATTACATATAATTATGATAATGTATTATTGTGGTTATCATGTTTTTTTTTAAGAATCAGCTTTATTGAGGCAGATTATACATAGAATAAAATTTGCCCTTTTAAAGTGTGAAGTTGGATAGTTTTAATGTATACATCCTTATAACCATCACAGCAATCAAGAAATAAAGCGTTTCTTTCACCATAGAATGTTCTTTGTTGCCCTTTTACAGTCAGTCAGTCTCTCAGTCCTGGGCTTAGTCAACTCTGATCTGTTTTCTGTCACCACAGATTAGCTTTTTCTTTCCTATAATTTCCTTTAAACAGAGTAATACAGTATATACACTTCTGTCTGCTTACTTTCATTTGGCATAATTTTGGTGAGCTTTATCCACGTTGTAGCTTATCTGAGGACTTCCCTAGTGGCTCAGTGGTAAGGAATCTGCCTGCCAATGCAGGAGACATGGGTTCGATTACTGGGTCAAGATGATCCCCTGGAAAAGGAAATAGCAACCCACTCCAGTATTCTTGCCTGGAAAATCACATGGACAGGGAAGCCTGGTGGGCCACAGTCCATGGGATCATAAAAGAGTCAGAAATGACTTAGTGACTAAACACAACAAGTTTATCTGAGTAGATTTCTTTTTATTATTAAAGAGTATGTTCCTTATTAGCTATACTAATTTGTTTACCCATTTATCTGTTGGTATTGATTTAGGTTGGTCCCAATTTTTTGCTATTAGGAATAAGTTGCTGTGAACATACTTGTACAAGTTTTGAGTAGTCATATGTTTTTATTTAGCTTGGATAAATGCTTTGGATTAGAATTGTTGGATTGTGTAATAAGTACATGCTTAACATTATAAGAAACTGCCTCAGTCAGTAAAGAATACACCTGGGTTTGATCCTTGGGTTGAGAAGATCCCCTGGAGGAGGAAGTGCCAACCTCCTCCAGTATTCTTGCTTGGGAAATCCCATGGACAGAGGAGCCTGGCAGGCTATAGTCCGTGAAGTTGCAAGAGTTGGATACAACTTAGCAACTCAGCCACCACCACCCAGAAGAAACTGCCAAGTGGCATATATTCTTTGCAGCAATGTATGAAAATTCTACAAGCTCCACAGAGTCACCAGCACTTCATATTTTTAGTCTGTTTTTGTTTTAGCCATTCTAATGGCTGTATAGTAGTCTTTGTTGCTCTGATATTAATTTCCTTGATAATTTTATATTAAAGCTTTTCCTGTGCTTATATTTTCATTTGTAAAGTGTCTACTCAAGTATTTTCCTCATTAAAAAAATATTGCCTTCTTACTAAAGTGTAAGAGTGCTTTTTAAAAATATTCCAGATAGTGTTCCTTTATCTTTCCTTAGAGCAAGTATTCACTCCATTTGTGGTTTGCCCTTTCATTTTCTTAATAGTACATCAAAGTGCATAAGTTTTAAGTTCTGTTGAAATTTATGTTTGTCAGTTTTCTCTTATGATTCAGAGTTGTGTGAAAATTTTGCCTATACAAGGTTTATATAGGCCTTCTCTTCTCTTCTCTATATGTTTTCTTCCAAAAGTTTTATAGTGTTAGCCTTTGTATTTAGATACAATCTATTTTATGTTAACTATTTTATGTAGATGTGAGAAAAGGGTAGAGATTTGTTTTCTTCTAAATTGATATCCAGTTATTCCAACCATATTTATTAGCAGTTTCTTAAAAATTGTTTGAAATGATTTTGATTGGAATCTATAGATCAATTTGGGGACAACTGAGTGTTCACTGTTGAGCGTTCTAATTTGTAAGCACAGTGTAGCTGTCCATGTCTAAGTCTTTAACATCTCTCATCAGTATTTTTCAGTTTATAGTATATATTTCTTGCTTATATTTTATTAAATTTATATCTGAGTATTTCATGTTTTGGGATGCTTATTATTTATTTCATTTTCCAGTCTTGTATGGCCAGTTTATGTAAATAAACTTTTTAAAATTGACCTAGTATCCTGGGATCTTGCTACACTTACTAGCTCTACATAGATTCTTTAAGATTTTGTACATAGTCACATTTCAGTATTTACTTCCCCATCTGTGTGCCTTTAGCTTTTTCCTTGCTTCATTGGAATGGCTGAAACTGCACTACAGTGTTGAATACATGCTGTGAGAGTGGACGTCTAGCCTGTTTACTGATCTTAAAGCATCCAGCCTTTCAGCATTAAGCATAACTTTGGTTTCCATAGGTATCCTTTATAAAATTGAGGAAATTCCCTTCTATTTATAGTTCATTGAAAGTTTTACAATACATGAATGTTGAATTTTTATTTTTTAAATAGTGGTAAAATATAAATTTATCATTTTAACTACTTAAGAGTATAGTTCAGTTGCATAATAATTTGCACTGTTGTGCAACCACCATCACCATTCATCTTCAGAATTTTTTCATCTTACAAAAAATTGAAACCCTGTACCCACTGAACAAGAACTCCACATCCTGAAGCCCTAGGTAACCCTTGTGTTTTCTTCTTTAAACTATTGGTTGTTTAAGAGTATGTTGTTTAATTTCCACATACATACATGTGACATTTCTATATTTTATTCTACTATTGTTTTCTAGTTTCATTCCATTGTGATTGAAAAAAAATACTTTACATGATTTCTGGCTTTTTGAATTTATTAAGTCTTGTTTTGTAGCCTAAGGTGTGGTTTGTTTTAGAGAAAGTTCCGTATGCATTTGAGAAAAATGTGTATTCCAAGATTATTGGATGGAATATTCTGCATAAAAGGAAAAATCCTATCATTAAGGACATATGTAGTAAAGGTTGTACATCAACCAATTATAAAGCTGGTAGGAAGGTTAAAAGACAAAATAGTCAATTATCGACATCTAGAATAAATAGTTAAGAAATACACAAAACCAAAAGGTGCAAAATATAATGTCAAAACATTAAATGGAGGTAAAAGAGTAAAAATGCAGGGTTGTTAAAATGTGTTCAAATTTAGGAGACTATCAACTTAAAATAATCATATGTATATATATGAGCAGATACATCTATATGTGTATATATGTGTACACACACACACACACATATATGTAAACCTCATCATCAGTCAGTTCAGTTCAGTCGCTCAGTCATGTCCGACTCTTTGCGACCCCGTGAATCGCAGAATGCCAGGCCTCCCTGTCCATCACCAACTCCAGGAGTTTACCCAAAGTCATGTCCATCAAGTCAGTGATACCATCCAACGATCTCATCCTCTGTCATCCCCTTCTCCTCCTGCCCGCAATCCCTCCCAGCATCAGGGTCTTTTCCAGTGAGTCAGCTCTTCGCATGAGGTGGCCAAAGTATTGGAGTTTCATCTTCAGCATCAATCCTTCCAATGAACACCCAGGACTGGTCTCCTTTAGGATGGACTGGTTGGATCTCCTTGCAGTCCAAGGGACTCTCAAGAGTCTTCTCCAACATCACAGTTCAAAAGCATCAATTCTTTGGCACTCAGCTTTTTTCACAGTCCAACTCTCACATCCATACATGACCACTGGAAAAACCATAGCTTTGACTAGACGGACCTTTGTTGGCAAAGTAATGTCTCTGTTGGTTATATATAGGTTAATATCTAGGTTGGTTATAACTTTCCTTCCAAGGAGTAAGCGTCTTTTAATTTCATGGCTGCAATCACCATCTGCCGTGATTTTGGAGCCCAAAAAAAGAAAGTCTGACACTATTTCCACTATTTCCCCAATCTATTTCCCATGAAGTGATGGGACCGGATGTCATGATCTTAGTTTTCTGAATGTTGAGCTTTAAGCCAACTTTTTCACTCTCCTCTTTCTCTTTCATCAAGAGGCTTTTTAGTTCCTCTTCACTTTCTGCCATAAGGGTGGTGTCATCTGCATATCTGAGGTTATTGATATTTCTCCCAGCAATCTTGATTCCAGCTTGTGCTTCTTCCAGCCCACATTTCTCATGATGTACTCTGCACATAAGTTAAATAAGCAGGGTGACAATATACAGCCTTGACGTACTCCTTTTCGTGTTCGGAACCAGTCTGTTGTTCCATGTCCAGTTCTTACTGTTGCTTCCTGACCTGCGTACAGGTTTCTCAAGAGGCAGGTCAGGTGGTCTGATATTCCCATCTCTTTCAGAATTTTCCACAGTTTATTGTGATCCACACAGTCAAAGGCTTTGGCATAGTCAATAAAGCAGAAATAGATGTTTTTCTGGAATTCTCTTGCTTTTTCGATGATCCAGTGGATGTTGGCACTTTGATCTCTGGTTCCTCTGCCTTTTCTAAAACCAGCTTGAACATCTGGAAGTTCACGGTTCATGTATTGCTGAAGCCTGGCTTGGAGAACATCATCATAAACACAACCAAAAGTCTATAATAGATATACAAATATAAAAGAAAGGAATCCAAACTTAACACTAAAGATAGCTATCACACCACAAGGGAAAAGAGCAAAAGAAAGGAATAAAAAAAAAAAGAAAGGAATAAAAAAGAGCTACAAAAACAACCTAAAAATGATTAAGAAAATGGCAGTAAGTACAAGTGAAAGTTGTTCAGTCATGTCCGACTCTTTGCAATCATGTCTGATCTCTATACAGTCCATGGAATTCTCTAGGCCAGAACACTGGAGTGGGTAGCCTTTCCCTTCTCCAGGGGATCTTCCCAATCCAGGGATCAAACCCAGGTCTCCCACATATAGGCAGATTCTTTACCAGCTGAGGCACAAGGGAAGCATTAAATGAAAGTCTCTCAGTCATGTCCAACTTTTTGTGACCCCATGGACTACAGTCCATGGAATTTTCCAGGCCAGAATACTGGAATGGGTAGCCTTTCCTTTCTCTAAGGGATCTTCCCAACCCAGGGATCGAACCCAGGTCTCCTGCATTGCAGGTGGACTCTTTACCAGCTGAGCCACAAGGGAAGTCCAAGAATACTGGAGTGGATAGCCTATCCCTTTTCTAGCAGATCTTCCCTACCGGGGAATCAAACCAGGGTCTCCTGCATTACTGGCAGATTCTTTACCACTTGAGCTAAGAGGGAAGCCCTAGTAAGTACAAGCTTATTAATAATTATTTAAACATGAGTGATTAGCTGCTCCAATAAAAAAGAAAGAGTAGCTGAATGGATGCAAAAACAATTCCCGTATATGCTGTATATAAGAGACCCTTCAGATCTGGACACACTCAGAATTATAGTGAGAAGTAATGGAAAAGGTATTCTATGTAAAGGAAATGAAAAGAAAGCTGGAGTAGCAATACTTTTATGAGACAAAATAGTACTTAAAGTAGACTATAAGAAGAGACAAGTAAGGACATTATATAATGATATAAAAATTGAACCAACAATAAGATACAACAATTGTAAATATATATATATATATATATATATATATATGCTTAACATAGGAGGACCTAAATACATAAATCAAATATAAACAGACATAAAGAGAGAGAGTGACAGTAACATGGTAATAGTAGGGGACTTTAACACTCCACGGACATGGATGAAGAGATCATCAAGATAGAAGATTAGTAAGGTAACACAAACCATAACACATTAGACCAGATATATTATGTATAACATTCCATTCAAAAGCAGCACAATGTATATTTTTTTCAAGTGCATATTGAATGTTCTCCAGATTGCTCAGTTGGTAAAGAATCTGCCTGCAATGCAGGAGACCCTGGTTCAATTCCTGGGTCGGGAAGATCCCCTGGAGAAGGGATAGGCTACCCACTCCAGTATTCTTGGGCTTCCCTGATGTCTCAGCTGGTAAAGAATCTGCCTGTAATGCAGGAGACCTGGGTTCGATCCCTGGGTTAGGAAGATCCCATGGAGAAGGGAAAGGCTACCCACTCTAGTATTCTGGCCTAGAGAAGTCTATGGACTATATTATACATGGGTCACAAAGAGTTGGACACGACTGAGTGACTTTCTCTTCACTTCACTTCACTTCACTAGGTTACAAAACAAGTCTCCATAAACTTAAGAAGATTAAAATCCTATCAAGCATCTTTTCCAACCGCAATGGTATGAGACTAGGAAAGAAACTGCAAAATAAATAAATAAGTCAAAGAGGAAATTTAAAAATACCTAGAGACAATGAAACATGAAAATGAAAACAAAAACACCACACTCCAAAACCTATGGAAAGAAGCAAAAGCAGTTCTATAAGGGAGATTCTTAGTGATACAAGCCTACTTCAGGAAACAAGAAAAATCTCAAATACACAACCTAACCTTGTACCTAAAGCAACTAGAAAAAGAAGGAGAAACACCCAAAAGTGAGTAAAAGGGAAGAGATCGTAAAGATCAGAGCAGAAGTAAATGAAATGGAGACTAACCATCAGTAGAAAAGATTGATGAAACTAAGAACTGTCTTTGAAAAAGTAAAATGGTAAACCGTTAGCCATACTCATCATACATATGGATGTGAGAGTTGGACCATAAAGAATGCTGACCATCAAAGAATTGATGCTTTTGAATTGTGCTGAAGAAGACTCTTGAGAGTCCCTTGGACTGTAGGGAGATAAAACTGGTCATTCCTAAAGAAAATAAACCCTGAATATTCATTGGATGGACTGATGTTGAAACTGAAGCTCCAATATTTTGTCCACCTGATGTGAAGAGCTGACTCATTGGAAACGATGCTCATCCTTGCAAAGATTGAAGGCAAAAGGAGGAAGACACACAGAGGATTAGATGGTTAGATAGTACCACGAACTCAATGGACATGAGTCTGAGCAAACTCCAGGAGACAGTGAAGAACAGGGGAGCCTGGGATGCTTCAGTCCAAGGAGTCAGAAAAAAATGGACAGGACTTAGCAGTTGAACAGCAACGACAACATACTCATCAAGAAAAAAGGGTGGGGGGACGCCCAAATAAAGAAAATCAGAAATGAAAAAGAAGTTACAACTGACAGCACATAAATGAAAAGGATCATAAGAGGTTACTATGAATAATTATATGCCAATAAAATAGACAATGTGGAAGAAATGAACAAATGCCTAGAAACATACAATCTCCTTAGATTGAATTAGGAAGAGATAAAAAGTATGAAAAGACTGGTCACCATTACTGGTGACCAGACTAATGAAATTGAATTAGTAATCAAAAAACACCTCCAAAAACTTAAATCTAGGATCAGATGACTTCACAGGTATATTCTACCAAACATTTAAAGAAGAATTAATACCTTTTTCTTCCTAAAACTATTCCCCAAAACTGCAAGAAGGAATACTTCAGAGTTTATCATCATCCTGAATCTAAAATCAGACAGAAACAACACAACAATAAAAGGAAATTACAGGCCATTATTGATGATAGACATAGATGCAAAAATCCTCAACAGAATAGTAGCAAATCAAATTCAACAATACATTAAAAGGATCATATACTGTGATCAACTGAAATTTATTCCAGGAATGCAAGGATGGTTCAATATCTGCAAATCAACCCCCACTGATAAATTAAAGACTAAAAATCATAATCTTCTCAAAAGATGCAGGAAAAACTTTCAACAAAATTCAAGATCCATTTATGATAAAAACTCTGAACAAAGTGATTATAGGAGTATATCTCAAAATAATAAAATCTGTATATGACAAACCATAGCCAACATTTTTTCAGCAGTGAAAAGCTGAAAGCTTTTTCTCTGGAATCAGGAACAAGACATGAAACATGACATCACTTTATTCAACATGGTATTGGAAGTCCTAAACAAGACAAAGAAAAGGCACTCCAATTAGGAAAGGACAATATGGTCACTGTTTGCTGAAGACATGAACTACGTGTAGAAAACCCTAAAGATGCAACAAAAAATTTATTGGAAGTAATAAGTGAAATCAACAAGCTTGCAGGATACAAAATTAATATACTGAAATCTGTTGTGTTTCTGTCCACTACTAATAAACTATCAGAAAGAGAAATAAAGAAAACAATCCCATTTATAATTGCTTTTAAAAAAATAACATAAATATGAATAAATTATACAAGAAGGTGAAAGACATATACTGGGAAAACCAGAAAACATTCATGAATGAAGTGGAAGACAATACGAAGAAACGAAAAGATAATATTGTATACACAGACTAGAAGAGTTTGTTTGTATTGATTGCTAAAATGGCCAAACTACCCAAGGCAATCTATAAATTCAATGCGTTCCCTGTAAAAATCCTCATGACATTTTTGACAGTACTAGAAAAAATAATCCTAAAATATGTATGGATACACGAATCACCCTGAGTAGCCAAAACAATCTTGGGAAGCAAGAATAAAGCTGGAGTTACTATGCTCCCTGATTTCACATTGTATTACTTATCTACAGTAATCAAAACAGCATGGTCCTGTTGCTAAAACAGACACATAGATCAATGGAATAGGATAAAACCCAGACATAAAACCACACTTACATGGTCAGTTAATCTATGACAAAGGACACAATAATATACAATAGGGAAAAGTCAGCTTCTTCACTCAATATACATGGGAAAACTGGACAGCTGCATGCAAAAGAATCAAACTAGATTAGTTTTTCATAGCAAGTATAATAATTAAATGAATTAAAAACTTAAATGAAAGATCTAAAACCATGAAAAGCCTAGAAGAAATCAGGCATAATGCTCTTTGACATCAGTTTTCACAATAGTTCTTTGAATCTGTCTCCTAAGGCAAGGAAAAAATGCAAAACTAAGCAAATGGGACTGATCAGATTAGAAAACTTTATATATAAACTAAATATATATATATATTTATATATATAAACTATATATATATGGAGTTAATATCCAAAATATGTAGGAACTCATGTAAACTCAACATAAAAGAAAAATTAAAAAATAGGCAGAGCATTGAGGAGAGAACAAGATGGTGGAGAAGTAGATGGATGTGGAGTACGTCTCTCTCCACGGATACATCGGGAATACACCTTCAGACACAGAAAATGCATGCAGAACACCACTGAGAGCGGACAGGAGTACCTGACAAATGGAACAGAATATATAGAACCATGAAAAACTCTGCAGGACGAAGGAATTAGGGGGAAAAACAGCAGAGTTAGTAGAACTGAACCTGCCCTCTGCAGGTGGGGGAACTGAAGCAGGCGTCCAATCCCCACATTGGGGTAATTGTCTGAGTCAGAGGAGAAACATTTAAGGCTGGGAGTAAAACAGCTGATCTGTGGCAGCCTAAATGGAATGAGAATCAGACAGTCCTTGCTGCAACCATACATACCCCAGACAAGGACTCAGGTCCCCAGAAGGTGCAGTGGCTGGGAGCTTGAATTTAGGTATTAGGGAACACTCCCAAGGTGAGGGCTGTTGTTGACTGCGGAGAGATGGATAGAGGTATGTGAGGGAGGAGATTTGGAGGGAAATGCCTGTGGAGGAAAGCCTGGCAACCATGGAAGCAAGTTGATACTGCTGAGTCACATGCAGGGGGTGGAGCCATCACCATAGTCTCTCTCTCGCCACACGCCAGCGTCAGCAGGTGAACAATAGAGAGACTGGCCCATCAAAGGCCTGACATACTGGAGTACAGAGTAGGACCCCACCCAGGTGCCCCTTTAAGTGCCTGACACACCAATCTACAGAGTAGGACCCCAGCCAGGGGGGCCCCTCTATGTGCCTGATGCACCAAACAACAGAGAAGGGCCCCAGGCAAGGGAGCCTCCTAAATGCCTGAATGGGTGGAGCTATGGAGAAAGAATGGCCAAAGAGGCCTTCAGATTGCCAGCTACAAGAGGCTCAAAAAAAGACTCTGAGAGGGCCATAACTCCTGCAGCAGAGGCAGACCGTGTCCCTGCACACTTGGCACCACCAGGGTCCCCGTGAGCCAAGCAGCTGCACCACCTTCACACTCAACTCTCACTGGGACAGGGCTGCCACAGGCAAAAAAAAAAAAAGAAAAAAAAATCTTGCATCTATGCACGCAGGGTCGCTTCAGTCATGTCCAACTCTTTCTGACCCTGTAGGCTGTGGCCTGCCATGCTTCTCTGTCAGGCGGCTTCTCCAGGCAAGAATACTGGAGTGTATTGGCCAACGCTGGTTGCCATACCCTTCTAGAGCACTGTATTTTCTGCTGCCCTAGCCACCCACTCCCCTGAGTACCTGGTGCTGCCAGAATCCCTGTGACCCAAGCAGCTGCACCACCTCCACACCTGGCCCTCACTGGGGCAGACCCAAGTCCTCCAAGGCAGTCTCAGGAGCAAACCCCAGTGAATGACCCACATGCAGAGGTGGAGATAAAACCACAGTTGAAACCCAGGAGCAGTGTGGCTAAGGAAGAAGATCCAGAACCTTCCCACCAGCTGCACAAGCTGCAGCTTAAACCCACACGATCAACTAGCAGACTCTGTGTCTATGGAATATATAAAAGGTCACTGAGAGCTCCTGCAAAAGAAAACGCACTGGTTCTGATAGCTGTGGACACTGGAGGCAAGAACACACAGGAGCAGGACCAGATAAGAATCTGAGCTGCCCCCACAGCAGGCCCAGAGACCAGCACAGTGTCAGAGGGCATCCTAGGGAGGCGAGGCGGACTGTGACTCCCGGTGAGGGAAAGGACTCTGACAGCAGTGACTCAAGAAAAACATCTATTATTCTTGTGTTTTGACTTGTTCTGTACATTCTTTTGGATTTTTAAAAATTTTTTTCCTTTTCCACCCCCTGTTGTTGATTTTATTGGCACTGTGAAATCTAATTAAGCTTTTGAGCTTTTTTTTCCCCTCAGTCACATTTTTATTGTTGTTATAAACCTCTCCCTCTACATTAGACTTTTGCAGTTCTGTGAGTTTTCCTTTTTTTTTCCTTTTCTCTTTTTTTAACTTTAATTTTTAAACCTATTATTATTTTTTCTACTTGTTTTCCTTTGTTTGCTTTTCCTACTATTCTTTCCCCCTTGCAGTTAATCTTTAATGTATATAAATCTTCTTTATCTACCTCTATTTAACTTTGTGTATCTATTTTTTCTTTTCTTTCTTTCTTTTCCTCTCAACATATTTGTTAGTTTCATTTTCATTGCTTTATTCCACAATTGGTACTTTGCTTGACTTTTGTTTTCCAGTTTGTGCTTTAGTTTTGTCCTTAACTGGTAGATATAATTTTTGGTTTCCTTTGTTTTCCAGGTCAATCTGTTGTACTTTATTTTTGTTGGACTGTTTTGATTTTGCTTACGGGTGTTTATGTATATATTCCTCTCTTTTAATTATTATTTGCCTGATTTTGTAACTGCCATTTGTCTGGTGTTCATCTTTGATTTCTCGTTTTGGGGTATTTGTTTTAATCTCACATAATGCCCTAACAAACCACTTATGGAATCTTTGTTCCTGACCAGAGATCAAGCTCTGAGCCTTTGGAGTGGGAACACTGACTCCAAGACCCTAGACTACCAGAGAATTAATCCTAGAGACTATTTTATAGCTACATGTAAAAGAGTGAAATTAGAACACTTCCTAACACCAAACACAAAGATAAACTCAAAATGCATTAAAGACCTAAATGTAAGACCAGATACTATAAAACTCTTAGAGGAAAACATAGGCACAACACTTGATGACATAAATCAAAGCTAGATCTTCTATGACCCACCTCCTAGAATAATGGAAATAAAAACAAAAGTAAACAAGTGGGACCTGATTAAACTTAAAAGCTTTTGCACAGCAAAGGAAACTATAAGCAAGGTGAAAAGACAACCCTCAGAATGGGAGAAAGTAATAGCAAATGAAACAACTGACAAAGGATTAATTTCCAAAATAATACAAGCAACTCATTCAACTCAATACCAGAAAAACAAACAACCCAATCAAAAAGTGGGGAAAAGACCTAAACAGACATTTCTCCAAAGAAGATATACAGATGGATAACAAACACGTGAAAAGATGCTCAACATTGTTCCTTATTAGAGAAAAGGAAATCAAAACTACAATGAGATATCACCTCACACCAGTCAGAATGGCCATCATCAAAAAGTCTACAAACAATAAATGCTGGAGAGGGTGTGGAGAAAAGGTAACGCTCTTGCATTGGTGGGAATGTAAACTGATACAGCCACTATGGAAGACAGTATAGAGATTCCTTAAAAAACTAGGAATAAAACCACCATATGACCCAGCAATCCCACTCCTAGGCATATACCCTGTTCAGTTCAGCTCAGTTCAGTTGCTCAGTCGTGTCCGACTCTTTGCGACCCCATGAATGGCAGCACGCCAGGCCTCCCTGTCCATCACCAACTCCTTGAGTTTACTCAAACCCATGTCCATCGAGGCGGTGGTGCCATCCAACCATCTCATCCTCTATTGTCCCCTTCTCCTCCTGCCCCCAATCCCTCCCAGCATCAGGGTCTTTTCCAATGAGTCAACTCTTCTCGTGAGGTGGCCAAAGTACTGGAGTTTCAGCTTCAACACCCTGAGGAAACCAAAATTGAAAAAGACACATGCACCCCATTTTTCATTGCAGCACTATTTACAATAGCTAGAACATGGAAGCAACCTAGATGTCCATTGACAGATGGATGGATACAGAAGTTGTGGTACATATACACAAAGGAATATTACTCAGCCATAAAAGGGTAAACCTTTGAGTCAGTTCTAATGGAGTGAATGAGCCTAGAGCCTATTATACAGAGTGAAGTAGGTCAGAAAGAGAAAGATAAATATCATATTCTAACACATATATACAGAATTCAGAAAAATGGTACTGAAGAATCTATTTACAGGGTGGAGAAACAGACATAGAGAATAGACTTATGGACACGGGAGAGGGGAGGAGAGGATGAGATGTATGGAAAGAGTAACATGGAAACGTAACATTACTGTATGTAAAATAGATAGCCAACGGGAATTTGCTGTATAGCTCAGGAAACTCAAGCAAGAGCTCTGTATCAACCTAGATGGGAGGGATGGGAAGGGACATGGGGGGGAGGGTCAAAAGGGAGGGAATGTATGTATACCTTTGGATGATTCATGTTGAGGTTTGACAGGAAACAACAAAATTCTGTAAAGCAATTATCCTTCAATAAAAATAAATAAATTAAAAAATTGTAGCAAACAATTCAGCAAAACATTAAAAAGCTCATTCATACACACACACAAAAAAAATGCAGAGGATTTTAAAGTCGAGATGGCAGAGTAGGAGGAAATGGAACTTGTCTCGCCTCACAAGTACATCAAGTATATAGCTGCAAATGGAACAATTATCACAGAGCACCTGATGAATATTAGCAGAATACTTCAGACAACTAAGAAAACAATAAAAGTTTCCTCACGACCAGGTAGAAGAAAAGAAAGAAAAAAGGAGTTGAAAAAGGGATTAGTGATTCTGGCAAGAAGTTGAAGGTGCGAGATTCCCCCAATGGGAGAGATCAGCTGGGACAGAAAGGGACTTTCAGGGTATTGAAGAGGAATGCAGCAGATGGTCTGTGGAAGGCAGGACAGTGTACGGACTGCACCTGTGGTCTGTGCCTCAGTCCTGTGCGCCACAGTCTGAATTGTGTGTCTCCTGTTGTGGAGGGGGCCTATGTGCTGGAAAGTTGGATTTGGAGCATGGACCCAGGGAGGAGACAGCTGTTGGCTGTGAAAAGACAGCCCGAACAGGCAGGAGTAAGGAGATCCACAACTGGGAATTTATGAGGTAGCCTGGGACACCACAGAAGCGAGGCATTGTTGTTGAGTAGCATGCAAAGGATGGGCCCACCTGCAGCATTCTGCTCCTGTGAGCACAAGGAAGGACACCCATCTGAGCAGGCTGGCCCACCCCTCCAACCACGGCCGCCTCCACCCACACAGACTCTGGGGTCCTAAGCACCACCCATGCCAAACCCTTGTCAGGAATCAGCCATGGTGCCCCGGAGACAGGAATCTGCTATTGTTTCCAGTGCTAAAGACTGGGTATAAAAAGAAGATCTGGGGAAAGGACCACTGTTGGCTGCATGAATATAACAGGTGGGATGGGAGTGAGGGGCTCCAGAGCCATGAATGCTCCTAGAGGAAGCCTGGTCTGCCTAGGGAAGGAGGTGCCATTGTTGAATGGCATGCAGGGGGTGGGGCCACCGCCACCCCCACACGCCAGCCCCTGCCTCTGCGAGCACTTGGAGGGACTTGCAACACAGCAAGGGTGCCCCAGGCTTTTGCAACTGCCTGCTGGTTTTCACTGTCACAGGCACTTGGCACCCGAGTCTGACCACCTTCAACCTCCCCACCTGGAGTGAGAAAGTGTGCCCCAATCAGCTGCAGCTTTCTCCCCCTCTCAGGGACACAGGGAACAGATGTCTGAGGGTGGCGCACATGCAGAAGTGGGACCTAAATCAAGTCTGAGCCCCGGGGGCTGTGTGAATAAGGAAGAGAAGTGGAGATCTCTATGCAGCTACACAAGCCAGGATTGGCTTGGTAAATCCTACACGTGTGGAATATCTGATTAGATAATGAGTGTTCCTACAGGTGAGAGCAGTTTAGTTTTAGCAGCGGCGGACTCTGGCAGCAAGTACATGTGGAAGATGGACCAGCCAGGTCATAGTCTGAGCTGGCCCCAGAGTGCCCACAGTGGTTCTAGAGACCCACCTCCAGGTATTGGATGGCCTCCTGGGGAGGTTCTGGGTCACTGTGGTAGCAGGGACACTGATAGAGGAGGCCTCAGGATAGTATTTTTATTACTGTTTTCTTTTTTGTTTGTTTTGTTCAGTTTTCTTTGTTGTTATTATTTATTTTTTAATTTATCTTTTACTTTTTTTGTTTTTTGTGTTTTTTCCCCTTGTTTTCATTCTTTTTTTCTTTTGATCATTTTATGTGTTTGCTCTATTTTTTCTTCTTTTTTTTTTTTCAGTTTGCTTTCTGTTTTTGTTTTTGTTTGCCACTTTTTAGTTTTGTTAGTTTCCTCTTCATTGATTCTTTTCATTTCTGAGCTCTGTTCATTGTTCTTTTGTTTTCTATTTTTTTTTTTTTTTTTTTTTTTTTTTTTTTTTTTTGCTTTTGTTTTTATCATTTGTCTTGGGCTTGGTTTATCTGTTTGTTTTCTTTTTGTGTGTTATTGCTGTTTGTTTTTGTTTTTGCTATTTATTTTGGGTTTTGACTTTTCTTTTCCTCTTTTTTTCGTTCTTTTTCCTTTGGCTGTGCTGTGTGGCTTGTAGGCTCTTGGATCCCCTGCCAGGTGTCAGGCGTCGGCCTCCAGGGTGGGAGCGCTGAGTCCAGGACTCTGGATTGCTAGAGAATTCCTGGGCCCGGAGATTATTGAATTAGCTTGTGCTCTCCTGGTGGTATCTATGTTGACATTTAAGACCCAGCTTTACCCAGCAGCCTTCAGTTTCCAGTGCTGGACACCTCACACCAAACACCCAGAAAAACAGGAACATAGCACCACCCATCAGCAGACTGTCTGCCTAAAGTACTAAGTTCACTGACACCCCAAAATACACCACCTGATGCAGCCCTGCCCATCAGAGGTAAAAGAGAGCTCTACCCGAGTGCAGGCACTAGTGCCTGCCACCAGGAAGCCTACACAAGCCCCTGGGCCAGTCTCACCAACAAGGGGGCAGCAGAACAAAAGAAACTACAACCTGCAGCTTATGGGAAGGAGACCACAAACACAGTAAGTTAGACAAAATGATACGCAGAGAAATATGCTGCAGATGGAGGTGCATGGTAGAAAGCACAAGACCAAATAAGTGAAAATAGGCAATCTACCTGAAAAAAAATTCAGATTAATGATAGTAAAGAAGATCCAATATCTCAGAAATAAAGTGGAGGCACAGATACAGGAAATATCTAACAAGAACCTAGAAGAACTAGAAGGACTAAAGAACAATCAGTGATGAACAAAAGAATAGCAGAAATAAAAAATACACTAGAAGGAATCAGCAGTAGACTAACTGAGGCAGAAGGATGGATGAGTGAGCTGGAAGATAAGATGGTAGAAATAACTACGATGGAGCAGAATAAAGAAAAAAGAATGAAAAGAAATGAAAAGGTCTTAGAGACCTCTGGGACATTAAACACACCAACATTTGAGCCCCAGAATGTTGAATTATAGGGATTCCAGAAGAAGAGAAAGAGAATGGGTCTGAGAAAATATTTTAAACACACCAACATTTGAGCCCCAGAATGTTGAATTATAGGGATTCCAGAAGAAGAGAAAGAGAATGGGTCTGAGAAAATATTTCAAGTGATTATCATCAAAAACTTCCCTAACATGGAAAAGGAAACAGTCACCAGCATTCAGGAAGTGCAGAAAGTCCCATAAAGTCAAACCCAAGGAGAAACACGCTAAGACACATATGAATCAAACTAACAGAAACTACATATTGGATTGGCCAAAAAGATCCTTTGGTTTTTGAGTAAAATAAAAGACATTTTTCATTTTCAGCTAGAACTTGATTGAATGACATATCCACCATTTTGTTCCACTAGCTTCTGCCATTTTTCAGGCAACTTCATAATGCCATCTTCCCAAAAGTTTTTATCTTACTGAGCAAAGAACTCTTCCAGATGCCTTTTGCAGCCTTCAGGGGATTGAAATATTTTTCATTAAGAGAATTTTGGAAAAACCAAAGTAAGTGGACATCCAAAGATGAAATATCTGGTGAATATAGCCAGTGAATCAGAACTTCCCAGCCAAGCTGTAACAGCTTTTGCCTGGTCGTCAGAGAAACATGTGGTCTTGTGTTATCCTGATGGAAGATTATACATTTTCTGTTGACTAATTCTGAATGCTTTTCATCATATGCTGCTTTAAGTTGGTCGAATTGGGAGCAGTACTTGTTGGAATTAATCGTTTGGTTTCCTAAAAGGAACTCACAATAGAGGATACCGTTCTAGTCCCACCATATACACAACATCACCTTCTTTGGGTGAAGACAGGCTTTTGGTGTGGTTGGTGGTGGTTCATTTTGCTTGCTCCACAATCTTTTCCATTCCACGTTATTGTACAGTATCCACTTTTCATTGTCCATCACAATTTGTTTTAAAAATGGAACAATTTCATTACATCTAAGTAGATAATTGCATGCAGAAATATAATCAAGGAGATTTTTTTCTCTTAGCTTCTGTGGAACCCAAACATCAAAGTTATTAACATAACCAAGTGGGTATAAATGATTTTCAGTGTTTGATTTGGATATTTTGAATATGTCAACTATCTCCCACATGGTATAGTATTGATTATTCTGAATTAACGTCTCGTTTGATCACTATCAGCTTTAAGTTGAGTATTATTCCACATGAAACTTTGCAAACCACTTTTGACATGTTTGGTTAATCACAGCACTTTCTGCATCCATACAGTGCACAAATCTTTTTTGCATCTGAGTGGCATTTTTACATTTCTTGAAGTAATAAAGCATAATATGCTGAAAATATTGCCTTTTTTCTTTTATTCTCAGTATTGAAGTGACAACACAAAAATTCGCCAGTTTTGATACATTTGTATGGTGAACACATGCTAATATTACAGCTGTCACAATACAGTCTGACAAAATTATTCTGGATGAAGTTAAAGACAACTAAGTGCTGCTAGAGATATCTTATAGAAAAAACCAAACGAGTCTCTTGGCCAATCCACTACAAAGAAAAAATATTCAAAGCACTGAGGGAAAAGCAACAAATTCAGCACCACCAAACCAGCTTTACCTAAAGAAAACCATATGATCATCTCAGTAGGCACAGAAAAAGATTTTTAACAAAATTCAGCTCCCATTTATGATTAAAACTCTCCAGAAAGTAGATATATAGGGAAAGTACCTTGACATAATAAAGTCCACATGTGACAAACCCACAACAGACATCATTATCAATGGTGAAAAACCAAAAGCATTTCCTCTAAGATCAGAAATAAGACAGTGTCCTCTCTCACCACTTTTATTCAACATAGTTTTGGAAAGCCTAGCCACAGCAGTTACAGAAGAAAAAGAAACAAAAGGAATCCAAATTGAAAAAGAAGTAAAATTTTCACTACTTGCAGATGACATGATACTATACATAGAAAATGCTTCAGATTCCACCAGAAACCTACTAGTTAATCAGTGAATTTAGAAAATTTGCAGGATACAAAATTAGTATGCAGAAATCTCTTGCCTTCCTATACACTAACAATGAAATAGCAGAAAGAGAAACTGAGGAAACAGTCCCACTTAGCATTGTAACAAGAGAAATGAAATACCTAGGAATTAAAACTACCTAAGGAGACAAACCGAAGACAACACTTGGAGATGAAATGATATACCATGTTCTTGGATTGGAAGAAGCAACATTGTGAAAATGACTATACTAACCAAAGCAATCTATAGATTCAGTGCAATCCTTATCAAATTTAGCAGTGGCACTTCTCATGAAATTAGAACAAAAAGTTTTTACCGTTTGTATGGAAACTCAAAAGGCCCCAAATAACTAAATGAATTTTGAGAATGAAATATGAAGCTGGTGGAATCAGGCTCCCTGACTTCAGACTATACTACAAAGCTACAGTAATCAAACCAGTATGGCACTGGCAGAAAAACAGAAATATGGATCAGTGGAGTAGGATAGAAAGCCCAGAGACAAACCCATGCACCTGTGTCACCTAATCCATGGCAATGGATAAAGAATATACAATGGTTGGGAAAAAAATAAACAAATAAAAGTAAACAGGGATAAATCTCAAAAAATAAAATAAAATATGCATTATTCAAATAAAAAAAAGAATATACAATGGAGAAAAGACAGTCTCTTTCAAAAGTGATAGTGGGAAAACTGGAAAGCATCATCTAAAGAATGAAATTAGAACACTCCCTAACACCGTATGCAAAAATAAACTCAAAATGGATTAAAGACCTAAATGTATGGGCACACGTTATAAAAACTCTTAGAGGAAGACGTAGGCAGAAAACTCTTTGACATAAATTGCAGCAAGATCTTTTTTAATGCACCTCCTAGCATAATGAAAATAAAACCAAACAAATGGGACCTAATTAAACTTAAAAGCTTTTGCACAGCAAAGAATGCCATAAAAAAGATGAAAACAAACGGCCTTAAGCATAGGAGAAAATATTTTCCATTGAAGCAACTTAGAAGAGATTAATCTCCAAAATACACAAATAGTTTATGCCCAATCAAAAAAATGGATGGAAGATCTAAATAGGCATTTCTCCAAAGAAGATATACAGATGGCTAACAAACACATGAAAAGATGCTCAACATAACTGATTATTAGAGAAATACAAATCAAAAGTACAATGAGGTGTCACCTCACACGTCAGAATGGCCATCATGAGAAAAATCTACAGATAGTAAGTGCTGTAGATGGTGTGGAGAAAAGAGAAGCCTCTTACACTATTGGTGAGAGTGTAAATTGATACAGTCACTATGGAGAAGAGTATGAATTTTTTTTTTTTTTTTTTGCCTGTGTTCTGTATTTGTTGCTACGTGAACTTTGCTCGAGTTGCAGCAAGCAGGGATTACTCTGAAGTTGCAGTGCATGGGCTTCTCATTGTATTGGCTTCTCTTATTGAGGAACGTGAGCTCTAGGGTGCACAGGCTTCAGTAGCTGTGGCATGTTGGCTGTGTATTTGCAGCTCCCAGACGCTGGAGCACTGGCTCAATAGTTGTAGTTCTTGGGTTTGGTTGCTCCATGGCATGTGGGATCTTCCCAGACCAGGGATCAAACCCCTGTCTCCTGCCTTGGCAGGTGGATTCTTTACCACCGAGCTACCAAGAAACCCAAGAGATTTCTTAAAAAGTAAAATGACCTGTCAATCCCACTGCTGTGCATATACCCAGAGAAGAACATAATTCAAAAAGGTACATGCACCCCAGTATTCGTTGCAGCACTATATACTGTAGTAAATAATATTTACTATTATACTAGCCAGAACACTGAAACAACCTAAATGTCCATTGACAAATGAATGGATAAAGAAGTTGTGGTACATATATTCAATGAATATTACTCAGTCATAAAAGGGAATAAAATTGAGTCAGTTGTAGTGATATGGATGAACCTATAACTGTCATACAGAGTGAAGTAACTTAGAAAGAGGAAAACAAATATTATATATTGAACCATATATGTGGAATCTAGAAAAATGATTAGATGATCTTATTAAAGCAGACATAGAGAGAGACATGTATGAGGACAACAAATGTGTGGATACCAAGGGGAAAGAGTGGGTGGGAGATTGAGACTGGTATCCCTGATAGTTCAGTTGGTGAAAAATTTGCCTGCAATGCAGGAGACCCTGGTTCAATTCCTGGATCAGGAAGATCCACTGGAGAAGGGATAAAATACCCACTCCAGTATTCTTAAGCTTCCTTTGTGGCTCAGCTGATAAAGAATCCTCATGCAATGCGGGAGACCTGGGTTCGATCCCTGGGTTGGAAAGATCCCCTGGAAAAGGGAAAGGCTATCTACTCCAGTATTCTAGCCTGGAGAATTCCAGAGACTGTAAGGTTCATGGGCTCGCAAAGAGTCGGACACGACTGAGTGACTTTCACTACACTACACATATATACACTACTACGTATAAAATAGATAACTAGAAAGAACTTACTGTATAGCACTGGGAAGTCTACTCAGTGCTCTATGGTGACCAAATTGGGAAGGAAATCCAAAAAAGAGAGGATACGTATATACATACGGCTGAGACACTTTGCTATGCAGCTGAAACCGACACAGCATGTAAAGCAGATGTACTCCAGCAAAGACAAAAAGCAAAATGGACAGAGGACCTGGATAGACATTTTTCAAGGAAAATGTATAGATGGCCAACAGACACATGAGAAGATGCTCAACACCACTAACCATTAGGAAAATGCAAATTAAACCAGAATGAGCTACCACCTCACACCTGTCTGTATGGTTTCCATCAAAAAGCCTTGAAATTACAAGTGTTGCTGAGGATGTGACAAAGGAACCCTCATGTACTGTTGGTGAGATTATAAATTGTTGCAGCCAGAATGGAAAACAGTTTTAGGTTCCTCAAAAAATTAAACTAGAGATACCATATTACACTTTTTTATATTTACCCACTCCTCCCCCTGAAAAAAATCAAAAAACAAAATCACTAATTCAAAAAGATAGATGAAGTACAATGTTCACTGTAGCATTATTTACAATAGCCAAGATAAGGAAGCAATCTAAATGTCCATCAAAAAACAGATAAAGAATATGTTATAGGTCTGTATAATGGAAATTCAGTCAACCATACAAAATATGAAATCTTGCCATTAAGGACATTAATGGATCTAGAGGGTATTTTGCTAAGTGAAACAAGTCAGATAGTGAAAGTTAAATATTGCACTTATATGTAGAATCTAAAAAGCAAAACAAAAAACAGATTCATAGATACAGAGAACAAACAGGTGATTGCCAGAAGAGAAGGGGTTGGAGTAAGTGGGTGAAATAGCTGATTGAGATTAAGTAGTAAAAACCTCCAGTTATATAATAAATAAATCAAAGGGATGTAATATACAGCCTAAGGAATATGATCAGTAGGTAATATTGTAGTAATTTTATATGAGGGCACATTGTTATTAGACTTATCATTGTTAGGATTTCATAATGAATGCATATATAAAATCATTATGTAGTACACCTGAAACTAACATAATATTGTATGTCAACTATATTTTAATTTAAAAACCTATCATAAAATCTTTCTTTTTAAAAAATAAAATGAGTTCTTATTCATGTATTGGAATGATGTTTTTCCTTTATACTATTATTAGTATCACAAATTGCATTTATTTATTTTAGATTGTTAGCCACACCTCTCATTCTGGGATTAACCCTATTTAGTGGTGTACCACAATCCTTTTTTATATATTGCTACTTTTTATATGCTAAAATTTTATTCAAAGATTTTTATATTTATGTTCATGAAGAATATTGGTCTCCAGTTTTCTTTTGTCTAGGAGGTTTTGATATCAGCATTCAGTTCAGTTCAGTCGCTCAGTTGTGTCTGACTCTTTGCGACCCCATGGACCCTGGAGCACACCAGGCTTCCCTGTCCATCACCAGCTCCCGGAGTTTGCTCAAACTCATGTCCATTGAGTCGGTGATGCCATCCAACCATTTCATCCTCTGTTATCCCCTTCTCCTCCTGCCTTCAATCTTTCCCAGCATCAGGTGGCCAAAGTGTTAGAGTTTCAGCTTCAGCATCAGTCCTTCCAATGAATATTCAGGACTGATTTCCTTTAGGATGGACTGGTTGGATCTCCTTCCAGTCCAAGGGACTCTCAAGAGTCTTCTCCAACACCACAGTTCAAAAGCATCAGTTCTTCAGCACTCAGCTTTCTTTATGGTTTAACTCTCACATCCAACGTGACTACTGGAAAAACCATAGCTTTGACTAGACGAACCTTTGTCAGCAAAGTAATGTCTCTGCTTTTTAATATGCTATCTAGGTTGGTCATAGCTTTTCTTCCAAGGAGCAAGCATGTTTTAATTTCACAGCTGCAGTCACCATCTGCAGTGGTTTTGGAGCCCAAGAAAATAAAGTCTGTCACTGTTTCCCTTGTTTCCCCGTCTATTTGCCATGAAGTAATGGAATCAGAGGCCATGATCTTAGTTTTTCAAATGTTCAGTTTTAAGCCAACATTTGCACTCTCCTCTTTAGCTTTCATCAAGAGGCTCTTTGGTCTTTTTTCACTTTGTGCCATAAGGGTAGTGTCGTCTGCATATCTGAGTTTATTTATATTTCTTCTGGAAATCTTGATTCCAGCTTGTGCTTCATCCAGCCTGGCATTTTGCGTGATGTACTCTGAATGAAAGTTAAATAAGCAGGGTGACAACATACAACCTTGACATACTCCTTTCCCAGTTTAGAACCAGTCTGTTGTTCCATGCCCGGTTCTAACCCTTGCTTCTTGGCCTGCATACGGTTTTCTCAGGAGGCAGGTCAGGTGGTCTGGTATTCCCATCTCTTTCAGAATTTTCCAGTTTGTTGTGATCCACACAGTCAAAGGCTTTGGCATAGTCAATAAAGCAGAAGTAGATGTTTTTCTGGAACTCTATTGCTTTTTCTATGATCCAACAGATGTTGGCAGTAAATTCAGTTTGAGTATCTGGAAGTTCACTGTTCATGTTATTCACCTGTATTTTCTAAGTGTATATAGTAGCAATATTTTTTTATATCTTAAATGTTTAATATGACTAATGAAACTATCTGGTTCTGATATTTTCTCAGTGGGAGTGTTTTTAAATTATGGGTTTATTTTCTTTACTAGGTAGCTCTATTTAAGTTCTTAATTTTCTTTTCAATCAGCTTTAGTAATTTTTCACTTCTACATAATTTCTTCCTCATCCTAATTGACCTAACATTATTTTTAAGTACTTTAATTTCTAAAGGTTGTAGCAATGTCCTTACTTTTATATCTGACATTAGAACTTATGTCTTCTCTCCTTTTTTTCCCATGATAGGAGCTCGGTTTTTAACAAATTTACTAAATTTTCTTTTAAAGAACCCAATTTGATACTCATCAATTTTTATGTCATTTGTACATTTCTGTTTCTTTTATTTCTCCCATTATATTTATTTCCTTTTTCTACTTACTTTGGATTTGTTTGAATCTTTTTTTCCCTCTAATTATTAAGCTGGAATTTAAATATTTTATCTGAGCCCTTTCTTCATTTTTAATGATAAAAGTGAAAGCTATAAATTTCCTTCAAATCACTGCATTCATTGCTTATAGGTTTTTTCTTTGACTCATTGATTATTTAGAAACATGTTATTTAATATCCAAGTATGTGAGGGTTTTCCAGGTGTGTATATATATATGTATATATATATATGTGTATATATGTGTGTGTATATATATATGTATATATATGTGTGTGTATATATATACACACACACATTTGTGTATATATATATATGTATATCTGTTAGTGATATATAGTTTAATTCGATTGTGACTAAAAAAATATTTTTATTATTTCAGTCATCTTTGGTTCTCAGAGACGGTCTTGGTGAGTATTGCATGTAAACTTACATGCAATAATTACATGCAAAATAATTACATGCAAAAAAAAAAGAAAATAACATTAGATGGAGTATTCTATAGATGACAGTTGAATCAAGTGGTTGAATGTTGGAAAGACTGTAAAGGGTCTGGGATTTTCCCTGCTTGCAAGTTGGCAGGTTAGTCTGCCACTGTTTAATGCCTGCTGTCAGGAGACAGATCTCCTGAGTCAGAAACAAAGGACTTTATCACTCATAGCACAACGAACAGTATGAGTTTGATGTTTGTGTCTGTTTCCTGTGTCCCCCATATCTTATAGGAGAGATTCACAGAATCCCAGGTAAATACTGTTCACACATGTGTTTCAGTCACAGCTGAGGAACTTTCATCTTGGAGTCCTCACATCTCTTATAACAGGCTAAAGATAAATTTCATTTTACCCTGGAGGGATTCATAATATATTGGATAGTAAACAAACTTGCCTTTGGCTTCTGACTAAGACCCTATTTCTCTCTTCCAAAGCTGCTTGCTATAGAAGCATCCTTGAAAAGACAGTCTGGCAGAAAGGCAGTCAGTGCCTCTGTTCACAGAACATTCAGAATTATAAGAGACTCATGGAGAATTGTCTCTTAATAATAGTGTCATTCAAGTCTTCTGTAGCCTTACTAATTTTCTATCAGTTAATGAGAGATAATGTTAGAGTCTTTAATTATAAGTGGGAGTTATCCACTTCTGTTTTCAGTTCTGTCATTTTTTTGGTTTCATTTATTTTGAAGCTTTGTTGTTGGGTACAAGCACATTTAGAATTTCTATGTCCTCTTGTTGAATCAGCTGTTTTGTTATTAATAAAATGTATGTTTTCGTTCTGAGTAATACTTTTTATTCTGAAGTTTACTTTGTCTGATATTAAAAAAAAACCCTAGCTTTCTATTAATTAGTGTTTACATGATACATCCTTTTCGATCCTTTTGCTTTTAAACTATTTGTATCTTTATATCTAAGGTGGGTTTCGTATAGGTAGCATGTAGTTGGTTTCTGGTTTTTATTCAATCTGACAACTGCTGTCCCTTCATGACAACTGCTGTCCCTTCATGTTTAAAGTATTTAAATATCTCTACTTAGTGTAATTCTTGATGTACTGGGTTTAAATCTTTTGTACCAGTTGCTCTTCTGAAGTAGCAAGCTGTTCCAGAATTAGTGGCATAAAATAATGATCATTTTAATACCCTTTTGGATTCTCTCAGTTAGAAACTCAGAACATATGTTATGATTAGAAGTTCTAAAGACACCTGGGGTGCTTTAAAAATATCTGAACAAATTAATAAGGCTTTAAGAAATTTCCAAATCAGTTTTATATATTAGTGTGTATAGAGGATGCTACTTGCCCTCTGTATAATTAACATTTTCAGATAACAAAGCTCTATTATAACCTATCCTATAAACATATACATTGTAAAAGTTTGTAGAATGTGTATGAAATGTTTTAAGAATCTTTGTTGTCAGATAATTGTCATTTGTTAAGATTGTTAAATTTTGAAAGAATTTTGGGCATTTATGTCAGATCTAGTAGTAATTATTCCAATCTGAGACTGTTTTGTAATGAAGGCACTGTGCAACATAACTGACTGGATTCAAATTCTGAGTCTGCCACTTCTTCAGTGAAAGTGAAGTCGCTCAGTCGTGTCTGACTCTCTGTGACCCCATGGACTGTCCTCTGTCCATGGGATTTTCCAGGCAAGAGTACTGGAGTGGGCAGCTATTTCCTTCTCCGGGGAATCTCCCTGACCCAGGGATCGAACCCAGGTCTCTCACATTGCGGGCAGACACTTTACCGTCTGACCACCAGGGAAACATTAACTTGATGTTAATTTAGGCAAGTCACATAACTTCTCAGAATTACAGTTTTCTTCGCAAAGGAAAAATAATTTTACCACCTTATAGTGTTGTTAGGATGATTAAATGATTCACATATGATTTTGTGAATGTGGGTGTACAGGTGTGTTGTGTGTATGTAAAGTTTTTATAGCAATGCTTGACATTAAGTGATGATAAATGTTAGTTATTATTGTCATTGTGAGTGTCATATCAGGGGAATTAGTTTCTGACTAGATGAACATTTATTCCTCTAAATCTCAATAATTTTTTGCTTTTTAAATTGAAGCATCCCTTTTAAAAAAAAAAAAACTATGTGTATCCTTATAGAATTTAAAAAATAATAACATATGTACCATTCAGCATTAGGAATTGACTGTTATTAGAGTCAGCCATATTACTTTTCCCTCTCACATAGTTCATTCTCTCTCTTATCTTGAATTTTCTATTTATTATTACCTTGCTTTTTAAAAAATAGTTTGACTACATAACTTAATTTTTTGGGGCTCCAAAATCATTGCAGATGATGACTGCAGCCATGAAATTAAAGACGCTTGCTCCTTGGAAGAAAAGTTATGACCAACCCAGATAGCATATTAAAAAGCAGAGACATTACTTTGCTGACAAAGGTCCATCTAGTCAAAGCTATGGTTTTTCCAGTAGTCATGTATGGATGTGAGAGTTGGACTATAAAGAAAACTGAGCACTGAAGAACTGATGCTTTTGAACTGTGGTGTTGGGGAAGACTCTTGAGAGTCCCTTGGACTGCAAGGAGATCCAACCAGCCCATCCTAAAGGAGGTCAGTCCTGAATAGTCATTGGAAGGACTGATGCTAAAGCTGAAACTCCAATACTTTGGCCACCTGATGCAAAGAACTGGCTCATTTGAAAAGACCCTGATGCTGGGAAAGATGGAAGACGGGAGGAAAGGGAGACAGCAGAGGATGAGATGGTTGGATGGCATCACCGACTCAATGGACATGAGTTTGAGCAAACTCCAGGAGTTTGTGATGGACAGGGAGGCCTGGCATGGTGTAGTCCAGGGGGTCACAAAGAGTCAGACACAACTGAGCAACTGAACTGAACATACTGATTTAGTTATAAATAATACATAATGTAATTTTTATGTTTGAATTTCATATAAATATGATGATGTGTTATTCTGCTACTTGCTCAATGTTATGTATATTTTGAGGTTCATATATGTAGCTGTAGAACATTCATCTTCACTACTGTATAGTGTTTTCCTTACTCTAGGTTTTTGCTGTTACGAACAGTGTGGCTCTGAATATTTCTATACATACCTCCTGGTGTACATGTGCTAGAGTTTCTCTGAGTATATGTCTAGAAACAGACATTTCAGGTTCTAATTTTCATCTGTCTGCTGGCAGAAAGCAGTCCAGCATGGAAGTGCATTGTTGCAGTAGGCCAGGCAAAGGATTTTGGGGACTTGAACCAGAATGGTTACCAGGTGGTTAAAGGAAGCAGAGGTACTCAGATTTGGTTTCAGAATTAACAGGTGTTGATATTGTGTTTCATAAAATGGGGGACCATACAAGGAAGATGGGGCATCAAGGATGACTCTCAGGCCCCAACAAAGACACTGCCATCACACTCAGGAGAAGCCCAGCTGCCCCAGGCTCCTGCTCCAGCCTCTCAGGTCCCTCTCCGACTCTGGTAGGGCAGTGACAACTACTGCGAATAGGAAAAGCCCCTGTTTGCACCTACTCTGGCTGTCACCCCTGCAACTCCAGCCTGAAGGGACATGTGGCTCATGCTCAGATCAAATACAGACCTCCCACCAAAGCCACTGGGCGCATACAGACTGGAGAGAAGAGAGTCATATTTTAAAAGAAAGAAAAAAAGAAAAAACGCTAATGAAACAGATAATTTACTTGATAAATAGTAAAACAAACAAAACCAGAAATAGCTTTTTTTAAAAAAGGAATAGGAAAAAAAAAAAATAGACAAATTTCCAAAAAGTAAAAACAAAATATAAATTCCATATATATGCGTTAGTATACTTTATTGGTGTTTTTCTTTCTGGCTTACTTCACTCTGTATAATGGGCTCCAGTTTCATCCACCTCATTAGAACTGATTCAAATGAATTCTTTTTAATGGCTGGGTAATATTCCATTGTGTATATGTACCACAGCTTTCTTATCCATTCGTCTGCTGATGGGCATCTAGGTTGCTTCCATGTCCTGGCTATTATAAACAGTGCTGCGATGAACATTGGGGTACACGTGTCTCTTTCAGATCTGGTTTCCTCAGTGTGTATGCCCTGGAGTGGGATTGCTGGGTCATATGGCAGTTCTATTTCCAGTTTTTTTAAGGGATCTCCACACTGTTCTCCATAGCGGCTGTACTAGTTTGCATTCCCACCAACAGTGTAAGAGGGTTCCCTTTTCTCCACACCCTCTCCAGCATTTATTGCTTGTAGACTTTTGGATAGCAGCCATCCTGACTGGTGTGCAATGGTACCTCAATGAGGTTTTGATTTGCATTTCTCTGATAATGAGTCATGTTGAGCATCTTTTCATGCATTTGTTAGCCATCTGTATGTCTTCTTTGGAGAAATGTCTGTTTAGATCTTTGCCCCATTTTTTGATTTGGTCAAGGTGAGGGTGGGATGATCTGAGAGAACAGCATCAAAACATGTTTATTATCAAGTGTGAAACAGATCGCCAGTCCAGGTGGGATGCATGAGACAAGTGCTCGGGGCTGGTGCACTGGGATGACCCAGAGGAATGGGATTCGGGGGGGGAACATATGTAAATCCATGGTGGATTCATGTCAATGTATGGCAAAAACCACTACAATATTGTAAAGTAATTAGTCTCCAACTAATAAAAATAATTGGGAAAAAATAAATAAATAAAGTCATAGCTGAAGAATATAATAACTGAGAGGGAGAATATACTGGAAAGAATTAGCAGCATATTAGGTGTTAAAGAAAAACTCATAAGCTATTTGGAAACTAAGATAATGGGAATCACTCAATCAGAACAGCAAAAAGAAAAGTAATTTTTTTTTTTTTTAAAGAAAGGATAGTTTAAGGGACCTTTGAGACAATGTTAAGTGTATGAACATTTGCATTATAGGGATCCCAGCAGGAGGAGAGAGAGGGAAAAAAGTGTATCTGATGAAATTATGGCTGAAAACTTCTTGAACCTGAAGAAAGAGACAGATATCCAAGTAGAGGAAGCACAAAGAGAGTCTCAAACAAGATGAATCCAAAAAGACCCAAAATAAGACATACCGTATTTAATAATAAAATGGCAAAGTTAAAGATAAAGAGAGAAATTTAAAAGCAGCAAGAAGAAAAGAGAGCCACATACAAGGAAACCCCCTGTAAGGTTGTTAGCTGATTTTTCAGCAGAAATTGCAGGCCTGAAAGGAGTGACAATGATACATTTTGAGTGCTGAAAGGCAAAAACCTACAACCTAAGACATTTTACCCAGCAAGGTTATCTTGCGGTATACTGCAAGGAGAGAGAAAGAGCTTCTCAAATAAGCAAAAACTAAGGGTTCATCAGTTGTCAACTGACCTTGTAAGAAGTGTTAAAGGGTCTTCTCTAAATGGAAAAGAAAACAAAGATGACTCCTAAGATTTTAAATAGTGGTGCTGTTTACTAAAATGGAGACTTCTCCCAATAGAGAAGATTTTTAAATTTAGTTTTATTTTCATTTCATCCATGGATATTTCTTTTTTAAGTTTTAATATCTCATTAGCCACCATCACTAAATATCATTGTGCTTGCCTGAAGACTGTACTGTTGTTTCCCATATGCTGCTTTGGATTTGCTTTAAGCATCAGTAAGAACTAAATGGTTTGGAATTATATGTGATGACATTGAATAAGGATAAAGGAGGGTCTCTTAGGAATATTCTGAGATTTGGACTTGATATCTCTTGTGTATACCCAGTTCTGAGTTGTGTTGGTGGACCTTGTTAGTTGGATAAGTTTCATATATGTGAGGTATGATCCTGTTAAGGTCTTTTGTCCATATTTAAGTAATTTATTTAAATGCAGTGACATTTGGAGGTAAAAAGTTATGGCTTATCTGTTAAAGGAAAGTAGGAAATAAGGGCCTTGCTAAATGAGATCAAGTCTGAAGCTGTGTGTTGGAATCTAGGCCCTACTGCTGATGACCTGTGTATTAATTTCCTATTACTCTTTTAACAAATTACCAAAGATTTGGTGGCTTAAACAATATGTTTTTATCTTACTGGGAAGTCAGAGGTCCAAATGGGTCTCAGTTTAGTTCAGTTCAGTCGTTCAGTCGTGTCCGACTCTTTGCGACCCCATGAGCTGCAGCACACCAGGCCTGCCTGCCCATTACCAACTCCTGGAGCCTACCCAAACTCATGTCCATCGAGTCAGTGATGCCATTCAACCATCTCATCCTCTGTCGTCCCCTTTTCCTCCTGACCTCAATCTTTCCCAGCATCAGGGTCTTTTCAAATGAGTCAGCTCTTTGCATCAGGTGGCCAAAGTATTGGAGTTTCAGCTTCGACATCTCACTGGTTTAAAATCAGGTGTCGACAGAGCTGCATTCCTTTTAGAGATTCTAGGAGAGGATCCATCTCCTTGTCTCTTCCAGCTTCTAGATGCTACCCATATTCCTTGACTTGTGGTCCCTTCCTCCTTCTTCAGAACCAGCAAGTCCTTCTCAGACTCCATGTCTCTGGTTCTTCCTTTGTGACTCCTTCTTCTACCTTCAAGGACACTTATGATTAAACTGAGCCTGAGTAGATTATCCAGGATAATCTCCCTATTTTAAAATCAGCTGATTAGCAATTTAAATTCCATCTGCCACCTTAATTCTCTTTTGCTGTGTAAAATAACATGCTTACAATTTCCAGGGACTAGGTGTTTGTGTGTGCATATGCACACCTACCACAAATTTAGTGTCCACAGGCCAGTCACATGGGCAATTTGAGCAGCTTTTTGATCTATGAAACTAATAATGATAATAATGCCACCACCCACCTGTGTGATTTGGACACACAGTTGTAGGGGGTTTTGGAGGACTTTAAAGAGTAAACAATTTGCAAATGTTGCAAGTGTAATTTTTGTTACAATTTGTACTGAGACCAATATATAATACAAAAAGACCCTTAAAGGCTCATAATCCATTTTAATCTTGTGTTTGTGTTTCCATAAATCAGGCACTTTTAAGGAGATTTGTATGAATTTTAGTGTATTCTGTATAATGTATGTAAGTGAAATATTTAACATATGTATGGTATTTCCCTGGTGGTCCAGTAGCTAACTAAGACCCTGTTCTCCTAATGCCGGGGGCCTGGACTTGATCCCTGGTCAGGGAACTAGGGGATATGCCACAACTGAGAATTCGCATGCCACAACTAAAGATCCTGCATTCTGCGTTCCCATTCTTTTTAGAACCTGCATGCCACAAAGATTGAAGATCCAGTGTACCACAACTAAGATCTGGTGCAGCCAAATAAATATTTTTTGAAAAATATGTGTTACATGGATGCTAATCCCTATTTTCTAACCAGGCCAGGGACAAATAACTTTATGGGCCCAAGACCTCTGGCTCTAAAATTGAAAACGCCTTAAACTCGAAATTGTATCAGGTTAAAAAAAAAAGAAGAAAACTGCCTTCATATAAAATAGCAGTAAAGTAGTAAAGAATATATATGGGTGACTTTTCTCTTAAAAGGCCTATGGATTAGCAGAAGTCATTTAAAGAGTCTACTACTTTCCTGTCCTTTGCCTCCTCCCTGAATCTCTTGCCTTCTTAAGGAGTTTACTAGAAGATGGAGATTAAGAGCCAGACCAAAATGCTACAGCCAGAGCCATTCATGTCATATTCATAAATATAGTCTAATCAGTATTAGTAAAATTCTAAAATAAACACCAAAGAGGAACTCTTAAACAATCTGAGGCCTTTAACTCAAATACATAACTTTATAAACTTAAATATATATTTTTGTTTTCCCTTTCCTTGGAACTAAGTAAAATTTAAGTTAAACCTCTAAACATAAACTACTTTATGATTGTAAGGTTAATTCATGGCTTACACAGCTTTGTGTCATTTTTTATCTTTGTAGCATTTTGCTATATAATGAGGTAGGTTGGAGTGGGTCTCAGGAAGGTTGTGAGAGAGACACTTAGGATCGTTCCTTCTCTCTGCCCCATCAGTGAGTAGCGGAGCCATCTGCCATTCACGGGAACATACATCCAGGGTAGCAATGGGAAATGATGTCTCCTGGAGGCTAGTACAGTTCAAAATTGGTTTTCTCTGTCTTAGTCTTGTGGTTTGGGGGGTTTTATGGCTTTTTGAGGTATGTTTGGGAGAGAAGGAGCCTCATTCCTTGCTTAACCTATGCGAATAATTTTCAAGGACTTTGATCACTGAGAAGAAAAAAATGAGACTGTCATCTGTCCTCCAGATGAAAGGCTCATTTTGGCAGGAGCGTTATAGAGATGGGTCACGATTTTTTGGTTGTTTTGATTTTATGCCTCTATAAAGGATCTTTTAAAAAATTCTGATGGTTATTTTGTTTTCTTTTATTCTTTCGGTTTCCCTCCTATTTAGTGATAAAAGCCATGGCCAGCTGTCTGTGTGAGCTCGCTCATGCATTCCTCCCAGGGCAGGGGCTCTGAAGTAGACAGGTTTAGGTGAAGGTTTGGAGGTCTTTCTTACTTGTCTTTGGGCCAGTTCAGCCTGCCAATTTCTGGTTGAGCTGATCTTTTTTTAAAAAGACCTTAAAGAAAAACCCAACTTCATATTATCCTGGCTTCTACAAAAAAGGCCTGCTATGCCTGAATGACAGCTTCTTCAGCAAGGTGGGAGGGTAGGATTGGGGGAAGTTGGTTCAACAGCCAGGATCTGTAGCATTCCCATTCATTTAGTTCACATTCTTTTTCTGAATGCCTGTTCTGGGTGTTCTGACTGACTTTTTCATACTACCTGAGATAATATTCCTTGAAAAGTATGTCTTTAAAGCCACATTACCCTTGGGGGAAAAATTAGAATGGAAAGCACATATTTTATAGACAACAAGTTTAGGGGTAAATAGACTTGCAGAATTTTACAACTGTTGTATTCCTTGGTATTCTCTCTTGTGTGTGATCACTGGAGAGATGTGAGGGTGAATTGTTCCCTGGTATATGTTTAACCTACATTTTAGCTACTTATTAAGGGGGTCTAACTTGGGCTATATATCTTCTTTAAGAGGATTGAAGGGAATTTGGAGTGGCATATCTGTTTTCATTGTAGCTTTAGATGTATGGTAAGTTAAACCGTTTTTGTGAAAGTTGAAAGTGTAATATTAAAAGTATCCAGTTTTCTAGCCATTTGTGCACATTAAAAATAACTTGCTATTCATGTTCAGTGGTTTTCCTATTAGACAGTGTAGGGGACTTGCCACAACACATGCAAAAGATTATAAAAAGACTGCAAATTTAATAATTACAGCATGGCACAAACCATGCTGGCAGACACTGGAGTACAGCGCCCTCTTTAATCACAGTGCTTCCCATAGTGTGGGTGGTCACGGTCCACAGACATCTCAGCCCAGACCCCTTATGAGAGGACTGGGAAGCAGAGCACAAGTAAACAGTGTCTCACAGGCTTTTCAGGATTTTCATTTCTTTTAGGTTGCTTTTCCACTTTTTCTCCTCAAATCTGCTCCTTTTAAATTTTTGTTGCTTAGATTGTTCACTTTTCTCAGATGAAACCTTATTGCATATGCTTTTGCTTTCTTTGTTCAGTTTTTTTTTTTTTGGCAACATAATAAAGTATAGTTTTAACACTTTAAAGTTCTATGTCAGTCCAGAAGCTGAAAATGACTAGTAGCATGTTGTGATCATTACAAGTTAGCAGTTTCTTACAGTAAGCCCTGTAAAGTTGCATTTAATCAATTTATTTTCTAATTTCATTTTTGAAAACATCTAACTTTTGTCCCTTTTTTCCTTTGATGTTTGTTTGACTGAAAGGAAATTTGAATCGTTTGCAAAGATTTTCTTCCTCATTCAAAAACATTGTGCTTGCTGCCCTATTTTGTTATTTAGTAATCTATTTTCCCTTTTTATAAGCTTTTATTGTCCTGGTCCTTAATGTTTATGAATATCGATGAAAGAAGCAAGTGATGGAAATGCAAAGTTGCTAGTTTTTGTCCATTCATGAGAATTAATGGAATTTACTGAAACTCTTAGTCAGTTTCTCTAGGGAGGAGCTAAGTAATAAGTGTGTACAAATGGTTATTTATTATCTGAAGCTTTAACATTTTCTCTCTGAGAGGGTGATTTTTAAAAGACTTGGAAAAATGTAAATATAGATATGTTACTAAAAGAGAAGTTAATGTTACAGATGTGTACCCTTATGTCCTCTCACCTCTCTTGTCTTAAAATTATGGACAGTCTGTTCCTAGTCTTCATATATAAAATTATAGGCAGCCTGTTCCTAGTCTTCATATACAAAATTATAGGCAAACTGTTTCTAGTTGTTAATTTTTTAAATAAAATCATACCATTTCAGTTGATATATTAGCATACATGATTAACTAATATAAAGAAAGTATGTAAAAGAAAATAATTTTCAGTCATATTTCATAAGATATAGTCCCTAATAAAGTCACATTATATTGTATTTCTTTTCCATAAACTGATTATAAATAAGTTGCCTGTGATTATAATTTATAATGACATTGTCAAAACCAGCTTAAAGAGAAAATAGAGTGATTATATGTTTTGAAAGAAATGAGTTTCTTTTAAATCATACCTGTAAAAAAAAACAAACCAATAGTCTACATAGATCTTTGGAGAATTTGATTGTTGTTCATGAAAGCATTTAAAAAATACTTTAGTCATTTTTATTTATGATAAAGCAAATCTAATTCTCTGTTCTAATGCTACTTGCCAAGCTTTAGATCACAACGGCTTAATTTAAGAAAAAAAAAATTGCTGGCTAATCCCCTTTGGTATTTTGAAGCTATTTTGGGCACCCTTTGTTCTATGGTACATTACAGTCTGTTTATGGGGAGCCATCGGGTGTTTGATGTGGGACCCTCTGGCAGAGAGAATTGGAACTTGAGAGTCTGGGTGCAACTGGGACAAGTTAAGGATGCTGAATTTAACTTTCTTTTGGATTTGTCTTTCATCTATAAATTGAAGGATTACTTTAATTTTAAATGGAGTAGGGGTAAGGCAGGTTGGTTTTGGTTTTAGAAATTACCATTTAGAGTTTAGTAACAATATCAAAAGCAGAGATGTTGACATTTTTTCAGTTAATAATACTGGCTAAGATACATTCATGACTGAGTGTTCCATCTTCCTTTTCCTGAGCTTCCTGATAGTTCCCAAAATTTGCCTTAAGACACCAGGGTAAACCCTCCTTCACAAGACATGTGCCTTAGAGTCATAAATGTCTCATTTCAGGCTCTTGTGTGGTTCCTCACTGCCTGAGTCCAGAAGAGGTTCCGCAGACCTGTTTTCAGAGCATTTCCCCAGTTACGATTATGCTGATATCCTCATGACAGAGATTCATGGGTTTATATGGATGTAGCCCCTTGAATTTCTTTCATAGAAAAGATATCTAACAATATAATGTAGAAAAGTAATAAGAAGACTGAAAGATATTGTTCTGTATGTTATTTATTTTTTTTTGTTTTCTTGAGTGAAATTAAGGCATAACTACATTACATTAATTTAAATTACTTTTCTTAAAACTCATTTCCTTTCCTGGCCTATAAAGAGCACATTAGCATATACCTATGTGGTATTTATATGCACCTAGTGGTACTTAAGTCCTGTATCCCCCTCACCTCACCCAAAGTGTAAATATTCACCTTTGTGTTTTGTGTCATTGGTTAGCAGGTCTCATTAGCAGTATGGTTCAAGGAAATTGGGATCTCTAAGATCCTTCCAGGAAGCCTGCCGTATCCTTCCTTTTCCAATTATGTATCTTTGTGATGCTGGATTTCCTTTATAAATAGAACCAAAACAACATGTCACAACAGACTGAATGCAGCAATAGACATGAGAACACAGTTGTCTTCTATTGTCAGACATTAAAGAAATTTGCCCCCAAAATGTAAAACCATGCACTCTAACTCAAAACTTTTTTACTTTGAGAAGTACAGTTTTTGTCATAAATAATACTAACATGTAAATGGTTTATTATTATCTCTAGTGAATTAATAGATAATACTGTAAATTTTTCCGAAATTTAATTACTAATATAGTAAATAGTGTATAGAAAATCTATATAAACAGAATTTCTTTGGGATCCTAAGATAAGAAAATTTAATAATTGTTATTATAGATATTGAAACTGTTTCAGGTTCTCAAATCAGTCTTCCATTGGCTTCTCAGAGAATCTGATCCAATTGAGCCTATAAAATATTTAAAAATAGCCCACAGGTGTGAGGTTTTAATGAAATGTCTCCTTTACATTTTCATGATGTTTTCATAATTTGTCTTTTTATAAATGAAGTATCTATCAAGCAAACTGACAGTGACCTCTTATAAATTTAAGGAGCCTGTAGAGTTATGATCACTTTTACTTATTTAATTGATATGCTTTGAAGTTTGGCCTAATCTCCCATCTGCATCTTAATACATGACTTATAATAAACATTGTAGATTGTCATCATTCATATGTGACTCTTATGGTAATCATAGCATCCACAGCAATTTTAATAAGCATAGAATGCCTTGATCTTAAGTGTACTTAGGATGTTTCTAACCACATTTGCATCCGTTACCTAACTTTTCTTGTTCTTCAATTGATTTCCAGTTTGGGAAAGAAGAAGAAAAAGTAATCGACAAAATAACCATTACTTTGCCTTTATTCTTATCTTAAATCTTTCTTTGAATTGAAGTATAATAGCTGTACAATATTATATAAGTTACAGGTGTACAATATAGTGATTCACAACTTTTAAAGATTTACTCCTTTTATAGGTATTATAAAATATTGGCTATATTCCCCATCTTATTGGGCTTTCATGGTGGCTCAGACAGTAAAGAATCTACCTGCATTGCAGGAGACTTGGGTTTGATCCCTGGGTTGGGAAGATTCCCTGGAGGAGGGCATGGCAACCCACTCCAATATAAGTTTAAAGGTTATACTCCATTTATGGTTATGATAAAATATTGGCTATATTCCCCATCTTATACTATACAATATACCACTGTAGCTTATTTTATACCTAATAGTTTTTGCCTCTTACTCCCCTGTCCCTATGTTCCTTCTCCCCCTTCCCTTCTCCCCTCTGGTAATCACTAGTTGGTTCTCTATATCTGTTGAGTTTGCTTCTTTTTTGTTATATTCATGAATTTGCATTATTTTTTAGATTCCATGTATAAATGATATCATACAATATTTGTCTTTCTCTGTCTGACATATTTCACTTAGCATAATGCCCTCCAAGTTCATCCATGTTGCTGCAAATTGCAAAATTTTGTTTTTTTTTTTTTGGCTGAGTAGTATTCCATTGCACACCCCATCTTCTTTATCCATTTCTCTGTTGATTGACACTTGGGTTGCTTCCATGTCTTTGCAGTTTCAAGCACTGCTGCTTGTAAACACTGGGGTGCATGCAACTTTTTGCATTAGTGGTTTGTGTGTTTTTTTCAAGTATATACTCAGAAATGGAATTACTGGGTCATATGGTAGTTCTGAGGTTTTCTGAGAAACCTCCATACTTTCTCCACAGTGGCCACAACAATTTACATTCCGGCCAACATTGTATGAGGGTTCTCTTTCTTCCATATCCTTGCCAACATGTGTTATTTGTGTTCTTTGTGATGATAACTATTCTGACATGTGTGAGGTGATATTTCATTATGCTTTTGGTTTGCATTTCCCTGATGACTAGTGATATTGATCATTTTCTTCATGTGCCTGTTGGCTATCTGTTCATTTCCTCTTTGGAAAAATGTGTATTCGATTCTTTTGCCCATTTTTTAATCAGGTTGTTACCTTGTTTAATTTTGAATTTTACAAGCTATGTATATATGTTGAATAATAATCTCTTATTGATCATTTACAAATTTTTCTCACATTCAGTAAATTGTCTTTTCATTTTGTCGGTGGTTTCTTTTGCTTTACAAAAGCTTTTAAGTTTAATTAGGTCCCATTTGTTTATTTTTGCTTTTATTTCCTTTAAGAGATGAATCCAGAGAAATATTGATACAATTTATGTTAAAGAATGTTCTGCCTATGTTTTTGTCTAAGAATTTTATAGCATCTGGTCTTACATTTAGGTCTTTAATCCATTTTGAGTTTATTTTCATATATGGTATTAGTGAAATGACAGTCATTCAGTTGTGTCCAACTCTGTGACCCCATGGACTATACAGTCCATGGAATTCTCTAGGCCAGAATACTGGAGTGGGTGGCCTTTCCTTTCTCCAGGGGATCTTCCCAACCCAAGGATCAAACCCAGGTCTCCCACATTGCGGACAGGTTTTTTACCATCTAAGCCACCAGGGAACCCCATATGGTATTAGAGAAAGCTCTAGTTTCATTATTTTACATGTACCTATGCAGTTTTCAAAGCACCACTTATCGAATAGGCTGTCTTTTCTCCTTTGTGTTTCCTTGCCTGCTTTGTTGTAGATTAAATGACCATAAGTGTGTGGGCTGTCTGTCCCATTCTGTTGGTCTGTGTGTGAGCTTTTGTGCTAGTACCATTATGTTTTGATTACTGTAGTTTTTAAGTATAGTCTGAAGTCAGGAAGCTTGATTCCTCTACCTTTGTTTTTCTTTCTCAAGACTATTTTGATTATTCAGAGTCTTTTGTGTTTCCATACAAATTTTAAAATTATTTGTTCTAATTCTGTGAAAAATGTCTGGTGTTTTGTTAGGAATTGCAGTGACTCTGTAGATTGCCTTGAGTAGTACAGTCATTTTAATGACATTGATTCTTCCAGTTGAAGAGCATGGTATATCTTTCCATCTATTTTTTGCCTTTAATTTCTTTCATGAGTTTCTTATGGTTTTCTGAGTATGGGTCTTTTGTCTCCTTAGGTAGGTTTATTTCTGGTATTTTATTTTTGATGCAGTGGTAAATGGGATTATTTCCTCTATTTCTCTGATAGTTCATTGTTTGTGTATAGAGATGCAACAGATTTCTGTTTATTAATTTTGTATTCTACAACTTTACAGATTTGATTGATGAGATCTAATAGTTTTCTGGTGGCATCTTTAGGATTTTCTGCGTACAGTATCATGTTATCTGCAAATTGCCAGTTTTACTTCTTCCTTTCCAATTTGGAACTCTTTCATTTCTTCTTAAGGCTAGGACTTCCAAAACTGTGTTGAATAAAAGTGGCAAGAATGGGCATCTTTGTCTTGTTCCTGATCTCAGCAGACATAATTTCAGCTTTTCACCATTGAGTATAATGTTAGCTGTGGGCTTGTCATATGTGGCCTTTATTATGTTGAGTTATGTTCCTTCTATGCCCACTGTGTGGAGAATTTTTATCATAAATGGGTGCTGAATTTTATCAAAAGCTTTTTTGTGTCTTTTGAGATAATCATATGGGTTTTATTCTTCAATATGTTAATCTAGTGTATCACATCGATTGTTTTGCGGTACTAAAAATCCTTGAATCCTTGGGATAAATCCCACTTGATCATGGTACATGGTTGTTTTAATGTATTATTGGATTCAGTTTGCTAATATTTTGTTTAGCATTTTTGCATCTATGCTCATCAGTGATATTGGGCTGTAATTTTCTTTTTTAAATTTTTTTGGAATTTATTTACTTTTACTTGGAGGATAATTGCTTTATAATATTGTGTTGGTTCCTGCCATATATCAACATGAATTAGCCATAGATGTTATTTTCTATTTTTGTCATATCTTTGTCTGGTTTGGTATCAGGGTGATGAAGGTATTAATTGAGTTTGGAAGAGTTACTTCCTCTGAAATTATTTGGAAATAGTTTAAGAAGGATAGATGTTAACCCTTTTCTAAATGTACGATAGAATTCACCTGTGAAGCCATCTGGTCCTGGACTTTTGTTTGTTAGAAGTTTTTAAATTACTGATTCAATTTCATTACTAGTAATTGGTCTGTTCATATTTTCTATTTCTTCCTGGTTCAGGCTTGGGAGATTGTGCCTTTTTAAGAATTTGTCCTTTCCTTTTGGTTGTCCTTTTTATTGGCATATAGTTGCACATAGTCATCTCTTATGATTCTTTGTATTTCTGTGGTGTTGGTTTTAAGTTCTCCTTTTTTGTTTCTGATTTTATTGGTTTGGGCCCCTACCCTCTTTTTCTTGATGAATCTGGCTATTGATTTTGTTTATCTTTTCAGTGAACCAGCTTTTAGTTTCACCAATCTTTTCTCTTGTTTTCTTAGTCTCTATTTTATTTGTTTCTGCTCTGATCTGTGTCATTTCTTTCCTTCTACTAACTTTGGGTTTTGTATGTTCTTATTTCTCTAGTTCCTCTATTTTTTTATATTTTAAAAAAATTTTATTGGAGTGTAGTTGATTTACAATGTTGTATTTGATTCAGGTGTACAACATGGTGAGTCAGTTAACACACATGCATGTATCTAGTCTTCAGATTCTTTTTTCATTTAGGCCATTACAGTGTATTGAGTAGAATTCCCTATGCCATATAGTAGGTCCTTATTAGCTATCTATTTTATATATATATGTATATGTGTATATGTCAATCCCACTCTCCCAATTGATCCCTCCCCCGCTTACCTCCTAGTAACCATAAGTTTGACTCTACTTCTGTTTTGTAAAGAAGTTCATTTGTCCTCTTTTTTTTTTTAGATTTCACATATAAGTAATATCATATATTTACTCTCTAGAAAGTGGACATAAAGTGAACCTACCTGGACATAATAAGGGCCATATAAAAGAAACCCACAGCAAACACCATTCTTCATGATAAAAAGCTGAAACCATATATTGTGTTGCTCTGTTTGACTTACTTCACTCAGTATGATAATCTCTAATTCCTTTCGATATAAGGTTGGGTTGTTTACTTGAGATTTTTCTTGTTTCCTGAGGTGAACTTGTATAACTATAAAGTTCCCTCTTAGAACCACTTTTGCTGTGTCCCATTGGTTTTAGATTGTCAAATTTTCATTTTCATTTGTCTGTCTTACCTTAAATCTTCTATTTTTAGTTTATCTTGCTTTGTAACTAATCTCTTAGAATGTGGTGTTTCTATGTGGTATTTACTATGGAGTAAACTCCTATATTGAAAATGGATTCATATAAGATTTGATCCAGTTCCTTTGTCTCTACTTAGAATTATCTTAAATCTTTGGAACAAGTTATTGCTTATCTTCTATGTATCTCCAGAAGCATGGAGTATTCCTTGGCAATTTTTGGCTGAGTTGATTCACAGATCAGTGTAGGAAGTTGTCTAACTTCTGACCTCTGCTGGGAGAGCTGGCTCTTTCTTAAAACTGGACTCTCTCCCTTTACACATTGTCCTCTCTACTTCTGCTGGGGGAGTTTCCCTAGCCCGCCTCACAGCCAGCAACACCTCGGAAGTCTTCCACTTAGTCTCTAGTCACATGGATTAGGGAGGAAGTTTTCCTCTTCTGAGGTTAATGCAGCAATTTTATATATTTGGCATTGTAAGTGATTTGCATGATATTGCAAATCTTATTATATCTTGAGTCCTGCCAAATACATATTAATTGATTTTTTTTCAATTTTCTTCTTGAGATTATAGTACTAAAGAAGCATCTCCCTTCTGTATTACATGGGTACAGCTGTAAATGCTTTCTTTAAGTAAGCAAAACGTGTGTATCTTATTGTAGAAAAGGTATTTATTATAGGAAAGCAAAAGGTGTGTATCTTATAGAAAGTAATGCAATGTCATAATCTGAGGTTTGGAGTATTTAAAGGACTTCTGACTTTGGTTCTGGAAATATTTTTAAACTTGGAAACCTTTTAAACCTGCTATTACCTATCACAGATCACAGATCTACCAATCAGCAGATTAAAATTATATCTGCTGCTAAGTAGGTGGCCTTCTGTGTCTTGGCTAGGATGACAGTGTGGTGTTTCTTACGCATAAAGAAAGAAATTTAAATCACTAGGTGCTAAACCAACAGATTTCATTGTGGATTATTTAAGAACTATTGTAGTTTTTGTTACATAGTGGAATAAATGGTTTTTTTCCACAATTTCGTTTACGTAGAATCTGTCTGCATTCCTTCATCTTTTTTTTTTTTTTTCCCTGAAAAAAGAAATAGCAATTTTATTAGTGGGTTGCTTTGAAGAAAATGCATAGAGAAGGAGGGAACTGGATTGGACCTGTGATTACTTTTCATGAGTGTGGATAAGCGTAGACTTCAGGGCTCACCAGGACTTTAGTCTTTGGCTTTTTTTTTTTCTTAACATTTCCAAGGGTTTTGTTAGTGACTTTCAAATGGAACTTCAGATCTTGGATCAGTTCCATGAAAAGTTGTGTGGTCTTAGCCACAGTAGCAGCATAGTTTATTTTTCCTTTACTAGTTTCACAGAGGTTAACTGAGCTGGAATTGATGAGAGACTAGCAGTGCAAGGGTATGTGTTTGTGTGTGTTAAGTGTAATAAAAATTGCTTTAGCAGAATTAACATTTGCCTGTTGCTTAAAAAGGAAGCAAATAAAATGATTATAAAATGGTTAATGTTACATTATTTAAAGCTTTTAAAATGATCTCTTATTAATTGTATTTTTATATTGCTTAGTACCAGATTGCATTGTGTGGATTTGCTTTCTTGTTAGGAGATGTACTTCAATTTCCAGCAAAGTACAATTTTAATCAACCTGTTCTAGAGAATATATTTTGATTGTTTAAATCTAAAAGAACATATGACTGTGTTAATGATTGAGAAAATCTTATTCTTAGTTCAAATAAATATCATGAAATTAAAATAGGTGCTTTTTATTACTTATGTTTTTAAGAAAAAAATGATCTACCATTTATGTGTGATCTGCTTTTTACACATGTAAGTTATTTGAGGAATAGTGAATTTCTAAGGAAAATAAAACTATATTAATACTAATTAAGTAATAATTAACTAATTAATAATTAATAAAAGTATATTAATACTTTGGATTTCATTCTGTTTAGTAGATTTCAAGCCCAATCCACATGTAGCTCACTTAATTCTCACAACAACCTCGTGATGTCACAGGGCAGATACAGTTATCTCTGTCATAGATGAGATGAGACCCATAAAACATTTGCCTGAAACTTCCCATTTGGCAAATAAACTACTACAGTGAACATCTTGCTGCTCTCCTGTGAAAGTGAAACAGCCACACTGGCTTATGGTTAGACCTCCTTTGTATTTTACGTGTGGATGAAAAGCAGTAGTAGTACTGTTTATAATGCACACCTCCTGACCACATACAAAATACCACCTACTTTGAAATAATGTCTTATCTCATTTAATCCTTCAACAACCTCCCTATTTTGTATTTGAGAAAACTAAGGTAAAGGGAGATTAAGTATCTTTTCTAAGGCTGTAAAGCCATTGAGTGGTGGGCACCAATTTGAACCCCAGAAGTTTCAGGTTTCCTAAGTGCTAGCCTACATTAGCTTGCAATAGTGATTTCATCTGCACCAGTTTTAAAACTCCAAGTATTCACTAGTTGTTCTAATAGCGTCTTTTTGCATATGCCTGTAATCTTAGAGATTTGACAATGAAAATTTAGAAATGAGAGGTTTTATTCTTTAGATTTACACCAAAAGACAGAGAAAACATTTGTAAATGTTAAATATCTATTACTCTCAGTAGATATGCCAACTAGTATAAGAGCAAGACCAATGTTTGCTGAAAAAGAAGACTCATATGAGCTGTGAAAAATTTTACCTGATATGTGTCCTTTCTCTTATATAGAAGATTCTTAATAATGTAAGACTTTGAGGGGGAAGTAAAGTATGGAAGAGTCTCTTCCAAGCAAGAGAGTCAGTGTTCCAAGGTGAATATGCACCTTTCAAAACCCTGGAAGGATTCACAGCTGTAAACACTCATTTTTGAAATGGAAACCTGGGGCCTCTAATGGTGTTTTTCTCTCTGTTCTTCCCCTCAGTCATTTGCCAGATGGAATGCCTGTGTGTACCAGGCTCTACCTATTCTGTGCTGAGCATACAGTGGTACTCAAACTGACCCAGGTCCTGCCCTGTGGAGCACATTTCCAGGGGACAGGCTGCCATCAGTCATTGCTCACTTAGACCAAGGGACCATGCCCGTGAGAAGGGGTGGGCCAGTAACATCATGGCAAAAGGACATGAAGTGCTGTTGGCTGGAGCTGACACCTAAAGAGGGATTAGCAGTTTCATAGGTTAAGAGCAGAGGGAAGGGGATACAGGAAACTGGCAACATGTAATGAGAAGGAGCATGGTGAATACAAAGGGCTGAAGGAAGCAGTGAAAGCTGCGGGGTACAAGGTGGGGCTGCAGGGCCAACCCTGGGAAGGCTTGTTTGTATCTGAGCAACAATAGGAGGGCATGCATGGGATTTTAAGGGGTGGGGGAACTTTGAAAGTGTGACCCGAGTGCAGATTGTTTTAAGGAGATGGTAAATAGGGTGATATTTTTGGATACCAGTTTCTTAGAAAAGATATTTTATAATGCCACCGTGGCCGTCCTGAAGTGAAATTCATGAATACTTTCTCTATTTTAAAGTCTATTTTCTCTGATATAAACATTGCTACTCCAGCTGTCTTTTGAATTCCATTTCCATGAATATCTTCTTTTATCCCTTCACTTTCACTCTGTATGTCTGTAGATCGGAAATGGATCTCTTGTAGAGAGCATAAATGTGGGTTTTGTTTTTGTATACATTTAACCAGTCTGTGTCTTTTGGTTGGGGCACTTAATCTGTTTACACTTAATGTAATTATTGATATGTATGTTCTTTTTGGGCTTCCTAAGTGGCTCTGTGGTGAGGAATCTGCCTGCCAACACAGGAGATGGAGGTTTGATCCTTGGGTTGCGAAGATCCCCTGGAGGAGGAAATGGAAACCTCACCCCCTTCAGTATTTCTTGCCTGGAGCATCCCATAGACAGAGTAGTCTAGTGGGCTATAGTCCATAGCGTGGTAAAGAGTCAGACACGACTGAGCGACTGAGCAGGCAGGCATGCATATGTTCTTTCTGCCATTTTGTTAATTGTTTTAGACTTGCTTTTGTACATCTTTTTCTTTCCCCTTTCCTCTTTTGTTCTCTTGTGATTTGATGACTACCTTTAGTGTTGTTTGTATTCCTTTTTCTTTTTCTGTGTTGTTATCTATATAGTTTTTTGTTTTGCAGTTATGAGGTATTGGTATAGCAGTCTGTATATACATGATTGTTTTAGGTTGCTGGTATCTTAATTTCAAATACATTTTAAATATCCTGCATTTGTACTTTCCTCCTCTCAAAATTAACTGGTTTTGATATCATGTTGGTGTGTAGATAATCTCCTTCCTTTACTATATGTTTGCTTTTACTGATGAAATTTCCCATTTTGTAGTTTTCTTGTTTCTAATTGTGACCTTTTCTGCTCAGAGAAATTTATTTTGCATTTATTGCAAAGCTTATCTGATGGTGCCAAATTCTCTTAGCTTTTGCTTATCTGTGAATTTTTTTATTTTTTTCATCAAATCTGAATGAGAGCCTTGCTGGGTAGAGTATTCCTGATTGGTTTTTCCCTTTCACACTTCAAATATATCTTGCCACTCTCTCTGGCCTGCAGTTTCTGCTAAAAAATCAGCTATAACCTTATGGGGATTTCCTTGTATGCTCTTTGTTGATTTTTCCCATGTTGCTTTTAATATTTTCTCTTTCTCTTTAATTTTTAATCAGTGTGATTATTATGTGTCTCAATGTGTTCCTTCTTAGGTTTATCCTGTATGTGGCTCTTTGTGCTTCCTGGACACGGGTGACTGTTTCTTTCTCATGTTAGGAAGTTTTCAGCTATTACCTCTGCAAGTATTTTCTCAGGTCCTCTCTCTCCCTCTTTTCCTTCTGGAACCTTTATAATAGGGATATTCCTGTGTTTGGCACTGTCCCAAAAGTCACTTAAACTGTCCTTATTTCTTCTCATTCTTTCTTCTGTTCTGTGGCAATGATTTCCACCACTCTGTCTTCCAGCTCACTGATCCATTCTTCTGTCTCATTTGTTATGCCACTGATTCCTTCTAGTGTATTTTTCATTTTAGTCATTGTATCCTTCAGCTGTTTGGTTGTTCTTTATATTTTCTATTTGTTAAAAGCTTCTTGCTCTGTGCATCCATTCTTTTCTCGAGTTCTTATATCATCTTTCGATTGTTACTCTGATCTCTTTCTCAGAGAGACTGTTTCCACTTCACTTAGTTGTTGTTCTGGGGTTCGTTCATCTGGAACATATTCCTTTGCAATCTCTTTTTGTTTAAATTTCTATTTGTATTTTTATATGTGTTAGGTTAGTTGTATTTCTTGACCTTGGAGATAGCCCTCTATAGGGGATGTTCTCCGTGTCCCAGCAATACACTCTCCTCTTGTCACCCAAGAGCCAGGGACCAACTGGTCCCAGGATAGTTTTTAATCTGTGTTCACAGACTTAATTCTACAGGCTGTGGGATGGTAGTTTCCTTGCTTCTGGTAGCTGCCTCCTGATGAGTGAAGTTTGTCTAGAGGCTTGTGTAGGCTTCCTGGTGGGAAGAGCCAGTGCTTGCCCCCTGGTGGTTGGAGCTGGGCCTTGGCCGTCTGGTGGGCAGGGCTGTGTTAAGGGACTTGTCTAGAGGTGGTTATGTGCTCAGGAAGTCTTTAGGCAGCCTGTCTGCTGATGAATGGTGCTGTGTTACTGCCATGTTTGGCCTGAGGCATCGTAACACTGGAGCCTTTGGCTGTTGGATGAGGCCAGGTTTTGGCATTAATGACCCAAGCAAGGGTCTTGGTGTTTGCCTCCAGTAAGAGTTCCCATAGATGAATAGTCCCCCGTATGTGCGCCACCAGCTTTTATTACCCCAGAAGGAGCTGCTGCTACCCTCTCCCCACCTCCCCAGGAAACCCTTCAGAACCAGCAGGTTGGTCAACCCCAGGTTCCTGTAAAGTCACTGCTTTTTCCCTGAATCCTGGTACACTAGGAAACCTGAAAGTGCCCTTCTCGAGTGGAGTCTCTGTTGCCCCCAGTCCTGTGGAGCTCCTGCAGGCAAACCCTACTGGCCTTCAAAGCCAAATGCTTTGGGGGCTCATCTTCCCAATGCCAGGACCCTAGGATGGGGAGCCTGACATGGGGCTCAGAGCTTTCCCTCCTGTGGGGGAGCTTCTGCAATATAATTGTTCTTCAGTTTCTGGGTCCCCTACTTGAGGGGTATGGGATTTCATTATATCACAAGTACACCCCTCCTAGCACCTTGTTGTGGGTTTTTTTTTTTTTTCCTTGTATATCTTTGGATATAGAATATCCTTTTTGGTAGGTTCCAGTTGTCCTTTTGATAGGGACTGGAAAGCAAAAGTAGGAAGTCAAAAGGTGCCTGGAGTAACAGGCAAGTTTGGCCTTGGAGTACAGAAGGAAGCAGGGCAAAGGCTAACACTTTTGCCAAGAGAACGCACTGGTCATAGCAACAGCCTCTTCCGACAACACAAGAGACGACTCTACACGTGGACATCACCAAATGGTCAATACTGAAATCGGATTGATTATATTCTTTGTAGCCAAAGAAGGAGAAGCTCTATCAGTCAGCAAACACAAGACCAAGAGCGGACTGTGGCTCAGATCATGAACTCCTTATTGCCAAACACAGACTTAAAGAAAGTAGGGAAAACCACTGGACCATCCAGGTGACGGAGGTTAGTGACGTTGTATAGGAGGTGATGACTAAAACCACCACCATGAGAAAGAAATGCAAAAAGGCAAAATGGTTGACTGAGGAGGCCTTACAAATAGCTGAGAAAGGAGAAAAGGAAAGATATATCCATCTGAATGCAGAGTTCCAAAGAATAGCAAGGAGAGATAAGAAAGCCTTCCTCAGTGATCAGTGCAAAGCAATAGAGGAAAACAACAGAATGGGAAAGACTAGAGATCTCTTCAAGAAAATTAGATATACCGAGGGAACAATTCATGCAACGACGGGCACAATAAAGTATGGAAACGGTATGGACCTAACAGAAGCAGAAGATATTAAGAAGAGGTGGCAAGAATACACAGAACTGTGCAAAAAAGATCTTCATGACCCAGATAATCACCATGGTGTGATCTCTCACCTAGAGCCAGACATCCTAGAATGTGAAGTCAAGTGGGCCTTAGGGAGCATCACTATGATCAAAGCTAGTAGAGGTGATGGAATTCCAGTTGAGCTATTTCAAATCCTAGAAGATGATGTTGTGAAAGTGCTGCACTCAATATGCCAGCAAATTTGGAAAACTCAGCAGCGGCCACAAGACTGGAAAAGGTCAGTTTTCATTCCAATCCCAAAGAAAGGCAATGCCGAAGAATGCTCAAACTACTGCACAATCGCACTCATCTCACATACTAGCAAAGTAACTCTCAAAATTCTCCCAGCCAGGCTTCAACAGTTCATGAGCCAAGAACTTCCAGATGTTCAAGCTGGATTTAGAAAGGGCAGAGGAATCATAGATCAAATTGCCAACATCCATTGGATCATCGAAAAAGCAAGAGAGTTCCAGAAAAACATCTACTTCTGCTTTATTGACTACTTATTCTGTTCATCTTTATTGACTACTGCAAATGGTGACTGCATCCATGAAATTAAAGGACACTTGCTCCTTGGAAGGAAAGCTGTGACAAACCTAGAAAGCATATTAAAAAGCAGAGACATCACATTGCTGGCAAATGTCCATGTAGTCAAAGCTATGGTTTTTCCAGTAATGATGTATGAATGTGAGAGTTGGACCATGAAGAAGGCCAAGTGTCCAAGAATTGATGCCTTCAAACTGTGGTGCTGGAGATGACTCTTGAGGGTTCCTTGGACAGCAAGGAGATCAGATCAGTCATTCCTAAAGGAAATCAACTCTAAAGGAAATTACCTGCTTATAGTAGGTATATTTAGTAAAGTATACACTTCCAGGTCTATCTACTTAGAATCTTTCTACTTTACATGATTATTGATATGTTTTAATGCCATTGTTTGAATCATTCATTGGAAGGATGGAAGCTGAAACTGAAGCTCCAGTACTTTCGCCACCTAATGTGAAGAGCTGACTCATTGGAAAAATCCCTGATGCTGGGAAAGATTGAGAAAAGGAGAAGAAGGGGGCGACAGAGGATGCGATGTTTGGATGGCATCACCAATTCAATGGATATGACTTTGAGCAGACTCCAGGAGGTGGTGAAGGACAAGGAAGCCTGGCATGCTGTAGCCCATAGAGCTGCAGAGTCGGACATGACCGAGCGACTCAACAGTCACAACAAAACACCCTTTAGTGTTATTCTGATGCACCGGAAATAACATCCATAGTCCCTGTTACCACAACCTATAAAACACTACATGTTTGGAATCCTGTTTCATCTCCATTCTCATTTCGTACCATTCTTCCCTCTGCTCACCACGGCCCAGGTCCACTGGCCTTCTTGGGTTTTTTTCTGTAGCACTTTCTTTCTTCATTTGCCATAAGTTTGCTGATTGCTTGACCGGGAATGCTCTTCCTTCTACAAGATCAGTCTTCAGAGTTGCCTTTCCTTACTTATCTGAAGTAAATCCACTCTCCCCCCGCCTCTCCCCCCTACTTTTTTTTTTCTAATCACAGCATCCTGATTACTTCCTCTGTAACACATGTCACTTTATTGTTTACCTCTTTATTTATTCATCTCCTCTCCCCCCTCCCCCTACTAGAGTGAAAACTCCACGAGTGCAGCAAGTGAACAGTCTTGCTCACGGCTGTGTCTTTCAAGTAAGGTACAAAATGAGTGCTCAGTAAATGAGTCTGCCAGCCACCAGGTGATGAGATGAGAGATTCTTGCTAATTGCAGTTTTTTCTTCAACTGTAGATGAGGAAAGGGGGGGCGTGGTGTGATGAGAGAGAAAGCATGAAATATTAATAATTGCTCAGGAAGTTGCCACGCAAACTGACTAGAGAAGTATAGGAGGGTTGGAAGGCCGCACCGAGCCCGTCAAGGAATGTGGTAATGAAATCAGAGTCATTGGCTCAGGTGTCTGATGTTCTTAGCAGTTCAGCTTTGCAGGCAACTGGTGAAGAGAAGTACAGAATTGAATTCACAAAGGTTTTACAGGGCATGTATCACAATACTGTAGAAAGGGGGAGGGGGCAGGGAGTTGAGGATGTGATTATTTAAGCTTGGCAAAGTATCAAACACGTGACCTGCTTATAGTAAGTATATTTAGTAAAGTATACACTTCCAGGTCTATCTACTTAGAGTCTTTCTACATTACATGATTATTGATATGTTTTAATGCCATTGTTTGAATCATTCAGATTGTTATGAACTAAAGTTCAGGCTTATTTTCTGAAGCCTTTTGATTTTGGTTTTTGGAAAGTCAACTCTATCCTCTCTCCTCTGCCCCCCAGAACTAATGAGTGAGCGTGCAAGAGGTTCTGTAAGCAAAAGTAAAAAGTGCAGACTTTGTTATGATTGGTGCTATGTTTAGAAATTCTGTGAATTGTGTCATGTCAGCATCCTGCTCATGGAGTAGGCTATGTAAACCATGGGTGTTGGGCGGTTCATTGAATGAGCAGCCTTCCTTCACGCTTTACAAACTTAACTACTGTGATTCTCCAGATTTCTGAATGTTTATTTCATAGTTAAAAAAAAAAAAAAGACTCTAAAAACACCTGGCCAGTTAAGTTTTTATTGTAGATCACTTCATTTAAACTGCAGTATGCTTTAGTCACTCAGCCATATCCAACTCTTTGCGACCCCATAGACTATAGCTCACCAGGCTCCTCTGTCCATGGGGTTTTTCAGGCAAGAATACTGGAGTGGGTTGTCATTTCCTTCTTCAATGGACATATAAATTTTAAAATGAAAAAAAGAAAAATGTTGAAAACAGAATTTTGAAGGAATAGCTACAGAAATCTGCCTGTAGTAATTTGTTTTGGCTGTGGTTGTAAAAGTACAACAGGAATGGGCATAACTTTGTTCCAGTTGATGTTCAAAGGATTCAAATAATAGCATAGCTGAATGCACAGTATGCCATTGTGAAAATGTTACATATACCAAGTTTTAAGTTAAAAGAAATTACTTTTGAATTTGATTTTAAATATCATTATAACTTTGTATTTATAATATTATTTTTAAAATTATAGAGGAGTATCATACCATAATTTTGAGTATCCAGAGTGAAATGAGAAAAACATTAAGAGAAGAGACAGGGTCCCACAGATCATGCAGGGAAGGATTGTTTTTTGGGAGGTGTGAGGTACGCTTTATACAATGACAGAACAGAAGCTGCAGGAAGTAGAAATTAGTAGGAAATAATTAATCTTTAGAGAAAACAGGCTCAAACAGTTGTTTAAAACTACATGGTAAACTGGTAACAATTTTAGGGTTATAAGTGTTACTGATTGTAAAGCCTTAAAAGTACGGACACAAATAAGTACAAGGGAAAAAGAATGTTTTTTGCCTTTCACTGGGCAAGAATTTCTGCCTTCCCAGGAACTCAGCACCTTCTTCATGGGACTGAACAGTAGAGTTCTAGGCCTGTGGTTCCTCCTAACTGTGTCCTCTGCCCAAAAGCAAAAACAGCATGGGAACGGGTAGGGGGTTTGGTAGGAGGCAGGGGCAAGAGCCAATGTTAGTTTTTTATGGAAAGGACTGCATGAAAAATACACCTTTTACACATTCAGAAGCCATGGCCTCAGTAACACATGGGTGCCTTTCTGGGATCCCTGAAAAGTGGACCTTAGGGAGAGAAAGAGGAGCTTGTGTCTCTAATTTGGGGAAATTAAAAATACTTGTTTGGTTTTTTTTTTCCTCTTTATCTGAAAATTTATTATTATTTAACAATATGCTTTTTGGTTATCTATTTTAAATACAGCAGTGTGTACATGTCAATCCCAAACTCCCGTTCTATCCCTCCCCCGATTCTTACACTCTGGTAACCACAAGTTCATTCTCCTCAAGCGATCTTGCTCCACAGGGTAGTCTAAGGCTTGTCTGGACTGCTGTCATCGTAGGTTTTTGTGTCAGAGGAAGGAGTAGCTCCAGCAGAGGTAGGGAGGCAATGGGGTGACCTGGGCCTCTCTCTATTCTCCTGATTTTCTCCACAGTGCATGGAAGACGAGTATACATCGTGTTCAAACACCCAGTGTCTGGGCTGATCAGGCGCTCAGGTCACAGCGCAGTGTGATGGGTGGTGGTCCTGATGGAAGAGCAAGCAGATCCTAGGGGTCTTCAGCCTCGGGTTTTGGTTTAGTGGACTCTCTGCATGGTAGTAAGAAAAAAAAAGATGATTCAGATCAAGGCGTTTACACATCACACCAGGAGAAACACTGAGGGAGGCAACCAGTTTTCATGTATGGCTCTTCCTGGTCCTCTTCATACTTTTCTTATTTGATTGTGGCAAACCTTGAGACGCTACCCTCACTGTTAGGTAAGTGTATGCAAGAGCAGGCGTTTATGATGAGAAGAGAGCAGGAGGCCAAACCTGACTGTAATAGTGAAGAGAGAGAAGGTTAAATGTACTCAGAACCCAGGAAAACGTTCCGTTTTTACCCAGATGAGACAAAATGTAACAGCAGCCATGATGAAGGATATGCTGTGAACTCACATATCATGCTAGCTACTTCCCACGTGTATGCCTAACAATTTTATAGCAAACCTATAGTGTCAATTTTATAATCTACATTTTATAGAAGAAGGAGCTGAGCAGACCTAAACATGGTCAAATTAAAAAACAAATTACCCCAAGGTCATGTACCTAGGACTCAAATCAAAGTCTGTTTAACTTGAAAGCCCCATGATCTTTTTTCTTTCTTTTTCAATATTTCTTAAATCATACAAAAAATTCATTAATATAGTCTAATACAACCTATAGGCTGGGAGAAAACATCTGCAAATGATGTGACCAATAAGGGATTAGTCTCCGAAATTTATGTTAATGACTCTGTTATACTCTGGCTTCTTCCCTGGTTTGAAATCATGTTTGAACTTTTAGAGATCTGAGAGTGTGGTTTATGAAGGAGGCAAAATAATCAGTGACTAACTACTTACTGAATTTTGCTTCCCAACCATGTAATAGAGAAAAGTGTTTCTCAACACGTTTTCTTCATGTAGTTAGTTCTTCATGTATGGTTAGTTTTTCTTCAGTAGTAAGTTGTTCACTCAATTAAACTTTGTCCACTTATACTTAAGTAGATATAGACTTTGTAAAATTGGAAGTTATTTAACAGTCATTTAATTAAAATGAAAGTAACTCTTATAATTGCAGATCTATTAGTTTGAATCTGTGATGCTCTAATAAGACTAATAAGCAAGACCATTACCTGTTGGAAACAAGCTGTTATATTCTAGGTTGGAAATTAGTCATTGTTTTCTTTGGCATTGTTTCAGTTAATTTATTTGGACTGCCATTTTGTGTTTGAAGGTAATAATGTGTAAGTCCTAAGCTTAGCCTATTTTAATTCCATAAAAAGTTTAACCATCCATTACTATGCCTTTGCTGAAGAATACATTATCACAAATATTTGTAATGAAAACAGTGAGGGTTTTTTCCCTCAAAATAATTTTAAACTAATTTAGTCATGTCTGATTTTTAGGAAGAATGCATTAGAAATAAACCTATACTTTAATTGAGGACTCATTTCTTCTCCATTTTAGTTATAGATAATTCTATTATTAGTTGTACCAGTTGCATATTGAACAGTCTTTTAATCTGTAATTTATATTATAGAAATAATCAATACATGGAAGCTTAAAATGTTTAACAGACTCCTAAAGAAGTTTCCAAGCAATTTTCATCTTGATTTTTTTTAGTTTTATCATCAGCAATGGATTTGCATTATATCTCTTATAATGAAAACAATCTTCCTTGTTATTTCAGATATTAAGAAGGATTTCAGATTTTAGAAGAGTTAGAAGTCAAACTACATCATAATAATATTTCCTTCTTGAGAAGTTTCAGAATTATGGGTTTTTCATTCTAACAGGCGCAGAATAACTATTGTGATGGTGGTGAAATATTTCATTTGATTTATTCCACTTTGTCTCAGAACCTGCGTCCGGAAGTTTGAAGAATATGTTGCTCTGCCACTTGTCTATGTACCCCTGGTCAACAGCTTGCTTAGTGTGTGTGTTTTTAAACCTCATAGAAATGGAATCACGCTATATGTTTACTTCTATAAGTTTCTTCTTTCTCTTATGTGTTGTGCCTGGCTACTTGCTTTTCTATGTAAATTTTAGAAAAGCTTCTGAAGTTCTACCACAAAAATCATATTTAGGGTTGTTGATGGTACTATATTGAGTCTGCAAGACAGGGAATTGACATCTTCATGACACTGAATTTTTCTTGCTACAACCCGAATCTCTCTCCATTTATGTCGGTCCTTAGTACATGTTTTTTTTTTTTAAGTTTTATAACACTTATCCATTTTAGTACTTTATAGAGGGCAACTTTTTTTTTTAGTGAAGTAATATATTTAGTTGATGCTTACATGTTGGTTTAGTTTCTAGAATGTCTTTGTTGGCAGGGAGAAATGATAATTTAAGATTGTATTATTAAGAAAAGTAGATGATTTTCACTATGCTATCTAATTTAGAAAAATATAGATCACTTACCAGTGATTTATTGGGAATTTTAACATCACTTATGTAAACAAACAATTTCAGGATAATAATATAAATGTTTTATTAGATGTTTACATAAAATGTCATGGGAACATAAAAAAGGAAGTGACTAATTCAGTGTTTGGACACAGGTATTTTATATGGTGAAAGGACCTGCCAACTATTCAAAATGGCCCTGTTTCTGCTGGCTAGAATACAACAGATGCTTCTGTGCAAACTTGAGAAAAGAGAAGATTAAGGATGTTAGCTTGTTGAGTTCAGTCTCTCAGTCATGTCTGACCCCATGGACTGCAGCACACCAGGCTTGCTTGTCTATCACTAAATCCCGGAGCTTGCTCAAACTCATGTTCTTTGAGTCGGTGACGCCATCCAACCATCTCATCCTCTGTCGTCCCCTTCTCCTGCCTTCAATCTTCCCCAGCATCAGGGTCTTTTCAAATGAGTCAGTTCCTCACATCAGGTGGCCAAAGTATTGGAGTTTCAGCTTCAGCATCAGTCCCTCCAATGAATATTCAGGACTGATTTCCTTTAGGATTGACTGGTTTGATCTCCTTGCAGTCCAGGGGACTCTCAAGAGTCTTCTTGTTATCTCGTACCTTGAAGATTAAATTTTGGAGCCAAAAATAATTGAATAAATCGGATCAAACTAACAAAAGCTTTGTTTTCTTATTTGAGCTTGCAGGGGGAAAAGATTTTTTAATGTATAATTTTAATTTAAGTATATTTGAGGCTGTTTTGTAATTTTCCGGTGCTTCTTTCAGAGAAGATGGTCCTCGCTGCTCACTGCTTCTCTTGTTCCTTCTGGGTGCTGTTAGTACTGTGGCGTTCTTATAGGTTGCCACAGGCTGAGTAGCAACAAAGCAGTGTATTTTTTTTAAAGCAGTTGGATATTGTGAAAATATTTAAGGTCCCAAATCAGTAGTCTTTTTTTTTTTTTTTTTTGACCCATGCCATGCAGTATGCATGATCCTGGTTCCCTGACCAGGAATTGAACCTGTACTCCCTGCAGGAGAAGCACAGAGACTTAACCACTGGACCACCAGGGAAGTCCCAGAACAGTGCATTATTCAGTGAAGTTATATCCACATTAGTGTGCCAGATTCCAGTGTTACCAAATTAAGCAAAATTCTTTGAAGTAAAAGTACATGGCAATGTCATGTTTTGTTCCAGTAATCTGTGGGTATTTCATGGACTGAAACTTGGGAAATTGTGAAAAGGAAAATTGCTCATTTTGTAATGTAATGAGGTCACAAAGGAATCCTGTAGTAATTTTATTTTTCACTGAATGTAAATAAACAGTTCATTCTGTTGAGTTTTAATTCACCTAGGGTTTATTGCACACCTAGTATGTGAAATGCCAAGAGCGAGTTAACAGTTGCTCTAAAGAATATAAAGCTTAGTTAAGACAGTCCTTTTCACTGTCTTACTAATGAGTAGAATGAGGAAATATAACTACAGTGCAAGGCAGAACTTGGAAGGCATTGTGAGAAAAATACAAATAGGATACCATGGAGATTTCAGGGGAATACTATCTCATAGTACTGCAAACTGGAACAAGAATCTTGGGGAAAGATAGATTTTGAAAGTTAGGTATAATTTTGGCAGCTAGAGATGGGTGAGGGTTGTTGGGTTTCTCAGGGGAAAGGAATGATATGGCAGTGGGAAAAGGCTGGGTGAGTTTGATGACCAGCAGAGAGTCTGATGTTACCAAATCACAGGGATCAAAGGGAAAGATTGGGAGAAGCAAGTTTGACCTGATATTCTGAGGCCCCATAGGGGACGCTGTGCTTAGGAGTCCAGTGAAGTATTAAAGCAGTCGAGGTGACAGAAGCATTTCCCGTGTCTTTGCCCACACACCATGGCCCCCTTTCCACTGCTGTTTCTAATCCCTCTAGCCATTTTTCTCTGTCTATCCCAGCCAACACTGTACACCGTCTCTTTCTTTCTTTCCTATACCTCCTTCCCCAGCTGTCAGAATCAGCTCAAAAGTCATCATCTCAGGGAGCACTCTGAAACCCTACAGTTGGAATTAATCATCACTTCCTCTGTTCCCACAGTGATTGTCTTACCTCCTCATTATAGCACTTACTGCATTCTGTCTTGTATTATGGGTATTTCCATCTCTGTCTCCCTTCGTCAGACTGTAGTGGGCTTCCTATCACAGTAGACCCAGTAGAGTGGCTTGAATATATGTTGGGAGAATGAATAAATGAATAAGGCATCCTTGTTTACAAAAGTTTTTATCTGTATTATGTATAAAGAGATAGGTGTAGTAAAGACCAAAGTGGTGGAAATTCTAAAAGACTTAAATGATCAAATGAAGAAGTTGTTTGGAGAAGTATAAAATATGTGCTCTGTCTCAGTTCAAGAATATTGACCACAATTTGGCTCTGCTAACCCTTTGCCTGAGCAAAAACCACAGCCCTTCTTCCACACCCATACCCTGCGCCAAACCACAGCCTCACTGCTCCAACTTTCCTAACCCGCCTGTGAACGTGCTGCCTGTTACAAGATGGAGCAGATACAATGAGGCTAGAACAAGAAGGAACACCTGAAAACAAGGGAAATGGATTTTCCCTCTGATTTATTTACTTTTCTCCTTGAAAGTTCACTTTCATGGTTATGAGTATTTTTAAATGGCTTTTCAAACATTAGCAGAGTCCTTCAAACTCCTACATGGATCAAAAATGGACTTTAAATGTTTTATGCACAGTTGTGTTGGTTCCTATACTTTCCACTTATGAAGGATTTTAGATCACTAGTCAGGATGATGTATTTGCACTTTTTCTTTATGCCTTTCAAATTGGCATTTTTTTCCAAAAAAAATATTCAATCTACATGCACATGTTTTTATTGATAATGATTTATGTATTTAGGAGCCCAGTTCCTATCAGTAAAATAAGCGGTTGGAGTAGAAGATTTCTAAGTTTTTTCAGCATTTTAAAATGAGTCAATTACTTGTGTGACTATAGGAATTAATTTTTGTCCAAGGGCCAATGCCTACGGAATCATATGGTTTTGGCTTTAGAATACTTACCACTAGGTGGCAATAAGAAAAATTGTTCTTAGCAATGAGAAGTGCTTATCAATTTTTTAAGTTTACTTTAAAAGAGAAATTTGGAGGTCCAAAGTTTCAGGTGTCTTTTTATAAGTTATGGAAACATAGTCAGGCCACAGTATGCAGTTTCTGGGACTTAGGCTTGTTTCATCCAAGAATAAAACTCTACTGTCCCTTCATAGCAATTTCCATTAGGGAATTATGAGAAAGAAAAAGACAAAAAACAGACATAAGTTAATGATAAAAAGTATGATGTGGTAAGTGTAGAAACTTTGGAAATACAGGTAGTATAAAGAAGAAATTTTAAATCACTCCCTGAAGTAATGTTATGGTAATAACTATCATGTTTCTTCGTAATATTTTTTTGCATATAAAATTAGCACCACATTTAATATACAGTTTTTACATCTTGCTTTAAAAATTAATGTCACGGTGTCTTTTCTATGTCATTAAATGTCTTTTTTACAGTGTGATTCATGCTGTTGGATAAACCATAATGCATTTCAACCAGTACAGTGCTGTTGGGTACTTTGGTTGCTTCTAGTTTTTCACTGTAAAAAGTAATACTGCCATGAACCTGAATTTTTCCTTACGATATATTCTTGGAAATCAAGAATATAGAGGGATAGAGGGTAGAGGGATATGAATTTTAATGCTTTGGTTACGTATCATCAAGTGACTTCCCAGGAAAGCTTTACAAATTTCTGCTCCCAACAGCAGAGGAGTACCCCTCTCACCATATCCTTGCCAACACTGAGTATAGGGTTGTTTTTCTTATTATTAAAAAAAAAAAAAAAAGCAGGAGGTAGTGGGGGAATCTAATCTTTATAGCAATTAATTTTTAAAAGATCAGTTTCTAGCCATATCATTTTGGGAATTTAGGCCAGGACAGATCTGCCAATTAAGTGATTTTTGTGTTTCCAAGACCGTGTTACAGTCAGCTTGTATAATGCAGTTGTTGTGAATACTATCTAGGAAACTGTTTATGGCTGTTTTAAACACTGCTTGGTAATTATTTACAGTACCTGATTGCACCCTCTGAATATTGAATGTCCTAGAATTTTTTTAAACTTTCATTGGCTCAGTCACCAGAGTAAACTCATGCAGTTTTGGGGAGCTAGCCTCCATGCACTGGTCCAACACCCAGCATGTAAGTCCCTCTGGGCAGCTGGGATTAAAGGGGAAAGCCTTTACATAGTTTTCCTTAAGACCCGCAGTCTTAGCTGACCCTTAACTGTTGCTGCCTTGAAACTGGTTTTCTTCTATTGTGTATGCACTATGTTACTTTCTATCCCAACTGGGTCTGTAGTACTTCGTGCTTTACTTTTTAAGAGTCAACCATGTGAATTATGATGGTAGCCACCAGTTTCTTATTCAGTTGCTCAGTCCTGTCCAATTCTTAGGGACCTCGAAGCACACCAGGCTTCTTTGTCCTTCACCATCTCCCAGACCTTACTCAAACTCATGTGTATTGAGTCGGTGATGGCATCCAACCATCTCATCCTCTGTCATTGCCTTCTCCTCCTGCCCTCAATCTTTCCCAGCATCAGGGTCTTTTCAAATGAGTCGCTCTTCCCATCAGGTGGCCAAAATATTGGAGTTTCAGCTTTAACATCAGTCCTTCCAATGAATATTCAGGACTGATTTCCTTTAGGACGGACTGGTTGAATCTCCTTGCAGTCCAAGGGACTCTCAAGAGTCTTTTCCAACTCCACAGTTCAAAAGCATCAATTCTTTGGTGCTCAGCTTTCTTTATGGTCCAACTTTCACAGCCGTACATGAATACTGGAAAAATCATAGTTTTGACTATATGGACCTTTGTCAGCAAAGTGATGTCTCTGCTTTTTAATATGCTGTCTAGGTTGGTCACAGCTTTTCTTCCAAGGAGTAAGCGTCTTTTAATTTCATGGCTGCAGTCACTGTCTGCAGTGATTTTGGAGCCCAAGAAAATAAGGTCTGTCACTGTTTCCATTGTTTCCCTGTCTATTTGCCACGAAGTGATAGGACAGGGTGCCATGACCTTAGGCTTAATTGAAACTTTGCTTATTTGAGTTTTGTTAAAAACTGAATTTATGGGATTTTAAGTGAGATGCCATACTTAGAGAACATAGCCCAGTGCTTTATATATTGTAAGCACTCAAAAAGACTTTGTTTGTTATCATTGCTAGAAACCCTCAAGAAGAAACACTTAAGCAGGCAATTGGGCTAGAAGAGCCCTCCTGTCAGAGGGACTAGAACATACCAAAGCCTTAAGGGACCAAAGAGCCTTCAGGTCCCCAAACAAGCTAAGGAGGCAAAATCAGCCCCAGACAGGGGCTGCAAAACCAGTGGGGCAAGGTTTCATCTTTTAGGGAGAGGTTTGAGCTTCACCCTAAGAGTTATTGGGAGTCTTAAGCTGAATGTTGACTTCCCTGGTGACTCAGTCAGTAGAGAATCCACCTGCAATGCTGGAGACTCAAGTTCGATTCCTGGGAAATGGCAACCCGCTCCAGTATTCTTGCCTGGGAAATTGCATGGACAGAGGAGCCTGGCAGGCTACAGTTCATGGTGTCAGAGAGTCGGACCCCACTAAGGGACTAAACTACCACCAAGCTGAATGTTGTTGTTTAGTTCACTAAGTCATGTCTGACTCTTTTGTGTCCCCATGGACTGTAACCCTCCAGTTTCCTCTGTCCATGGGATTTTTCCAGGCAAGAATACTGGAGTATGTTGTCATTTCCTCCTCTAGGGGATCTTCCGGACCCAGGGATCAAATCCACATCTCCTGCATCTCTCCTGCATTGGCAGGTGGATTCTTTACCACTGAGCCACCAGGGAATCCAAACAGATTTGCATTGTTTAACTATTCCAGTTGCTTCAAGGAGAACCCATACAGGGAGATTCCTCATAAGGTTTTACCTTAAAGTAGATAACCAGTCTTGGGCATGTTTCTTTCAATGTGTCTCAGTTTCCTCATCGGTAACACATTCAGTAATAGCACTTACTCCATAGGCTGTGGGGATTAAATGAGTTGCTCTCTGTAAATTGTTAGGACAGCTCGCAGCATATAAATGCTTTAAATGTTTGCTAAATAGAATGCCGCAGTCTGGTAACAGAAAGTTAAGCACTTCCAGTGCTGTTCTCCCTCCATCTAGCATCAAACTGATCTCCTGTGTGAGAAACACAGCCTGCTCCTGATTCTGAGCCTTTTGCAGCCGAGTTTCCTAATAAGGAAACTGAGTTTCCCTCTCCCCCTGCCTGGTCTGGTGTGGGCACCTCCACATGGGTGCCGCATATGGTTAGCCAAGCCTGGCTGGACTTTTCCTTCGCCAGAACACCTACACTGCACTCCCCACAGGGAGTCAGGCCCCACCTGCTGAAGGCACTGTGTGTGCCCCCTGCTGTGGTTAACTAAGACTCCACCGGTAAACACCTCCCTTCCAAGAATAGTACATTGACTGTAATTTACCTCCCCTGGCTCTGCCAACCTAACCACAACTGCTTGATCTCACCCAGAATGCATTTAGTGTTTGAAAATAACTGGGAGGTGAATTCTCCTGGGGCTGTTGTCCGCTCCTGTTTGCTTGCTATATTTATAAAGGATAGCTTTGAACTGAAAGGAAAAAACGGCCAATATTTGGCAAGTAGCTTCCATCCAGACTTTTCTTCACTCTAGAAGGAACCTATTCATTGTCTTATGCCTTATTAACAAGTTCACTTTAACTCTGTAAATTTCCTCTTTTTCTCCCTCCGCAGTGGTTTCATTTTTTTGTGCGTCATATTATGCATGTGGCTGCGTCTCTTTTTTTAATCATTAATATCTTCTATTAAGTAGTAGTATTTCAAAGTTACTTTGTTAGCTTGCTATGAACTCTTTTAATTTGAAAACAATAGGTTGGCTTTCAGATAGGAACAGCAGAGAGAGAAAGTCGCTCAGTCATGTCCGACTCTTTGTGACCCCATAACCTATACAGTCCATGGAATTCTCCAGGCCAGAATACTGGAGTGGGTATCCTTTCCCTTTTCCAGGGGATCTTCCCAACCCAGGGATCGAACCCAGGTCTCCCGCGTTACAGGCGGGTTCTTTACCAGCTGAGCTCTCAGCAGGTTTCAACCTATATTTACTTAGTAGTGTTGTCTGGAGTTCTTTTTTTCTTCTTTGAACTTTTTATCTTGTATTGGGGTATAGCCAATTAACAATGTTGTAATAGTTTCAGGTAAACAGCAAAGGGACTCAGCCATACATATTCATGTATCCATTCTCCCCCAAACCCCCCTCCCATCCAGGCTGCCACGTGACATTGAGCAGAGTTCCCTGTGCTATACAGTAGGTCCTTGTTGGTGATCCATTGTATCCATACATGCAGTATGTACATGTTCATCCCAGACTCCCAGACTATCCCTTTCCCCCGACAACTATAAATTCACTCTCCTAAGTCTGTGAGTCTGTTTCCGTTTTGTAAGTAAGTTCATTTGCAGCAACATGGACGGACCTAGAGTGTGTCATACTGAGTGAAGTAAGTCAGAGAAGGAGAAATACTGTTTGATATCCCTAATATGTAATCTAAAAAGAAATGATACAGATGAACTTACTGCCTGGAGTTCTGTTTTGAGGAAACGGAGCAAGTCAGAGCTCACAGGAAGAAAGTACCATGATCCACATTAAAGGGTGCGCTCCAGCCTAGGGTTGAGTTTCCCCAGGGAGGAACTGGGATGGGGAAGAGAGGTGGCACAGAGGCCTTCCTTGGTGTTTCTGATGCTTTATTAAGTTCCATGGTGGAGGAGTTGTTGTGTTATTTTGTATCTTTTTGAATATGTAAAATAGTTTGTGATAGAATTGACATGATGAGTTAGTGATATGTGCCCTTGTGTTAACTGGTGAAGCAGAAAGAAGAAAAATAATAAACCCATAATAGCACCATCCCAGAGACTTAACGTTTGGTGATATTTTCTTTCATTATTTTTTTTTTATTCCTATGTCTGGATTGTTTTTATATTGATGAGTTCATTTCTACATATACAATTTTGCATCTTCCTTTCTTCATTTAATATTATAACCATTTAAAATGCTGTCATAAGTTCTTTATAAGCATTTAATGGCTTACAGTGAGCCACAGTATTGAGGGTATCACAGATTAATAATTCCCTCCTGTTAGACATTTTTTTGCTATGAGAAATAACACTGTGGTGAACATCTTTGCACATAATCCACATTGTCATATTTGGATTTATTTCCTTAAATGTATGCCAGATACATTAAAAGTCATGAATGCTTTTAAAACTTTTAATATACATTCTCAAGTTGTTTTCTATAAAGTAACCAACCTATAAGATGCCTGAATGTTACCACTTATAACATGTCTACATGTTACAGATGTCTAGGCAAACATAGCCCTGCCAGTCCAAGCTTAGGGGTGGGTTATGGGCTGTGTTATACTCACTCACCCTCTGTGGGTGCCTTTGTCTGATTCACAGTAGCACTGATGTGTGGTTCCATTTGAATTTTTCCAATAGCTCACACAGAACACCTATTTCAGAGAACCCAGATTAGCCTTAGGTATTCATGTCTGTAAAAACTTTAATTCATTTAGTGGAAAATGGTTTGTTGATGTATAAATGTCCCTTTTTTGATTATGAGGCTAAACATTTATCCATGTGTTTCTTGGGCATTAGTGTTTTGTCTTAGGAATTATCTGTTCCTATGCCTTTTTTATGCTCTTAATATTTTCATATGGTATTTTGTAAGGTCCGTCTAGCCAAGGCTATGGTTTTTCCAGTAGTCATGTATGGATGTGAGAGTTGGACTATAAAGAAAGCTGAGCACCGAAGAATTGATGCTTTTGAACTGTGGTGTTGGGGAAGACTCTTGAGAGTCCCTTGGACTGCAAAGAGATCCAACCAGTCCATCCTAAAGGAGATCAGTCCTGAATATTCATTGAAAGGACTGATGTCGAACCTGAAACTCCAATACTTTGGCCACCTGATGCGAAGAGCTGACTCATTGGAAAAGACCCTGTTGCTGGGAAAGATTGAGGGCAGGAGGAGAAGGGGACGACAGAGGATGAGATGGTTGGATGGCATCACCGACTCAATGGACATGGGTTTGGGTGGACTCCGGGAGTTGGTGATGGACAGGGAGGCCTGGCGTGCTGCGGTTCATGGGGTTGCAAAGATTCGGACATGACTGAGTGACTGAACTGAACCGAACTGAACACTAAATTTGATTCTGTATTAGTGTGTATAGTTGCTTCAGTCATGTCCGATGCTGTAGCCTGCTAGGCTACTCTGTCCATGGGATTCTCCAGGCAAGAATACTGGAGTGGGTTGACATGCTCTCCTCCAGGGAATCTTCCTCACCCAGGGATTGAACCCATGTCTCTCACATCTCCTGTGTTGGCAGGTGGGTTCTTTACCACTAGTGCCACCTGGGAAGTCCAAATTTGATTACATATGCAGTATCATTTGTTGTTAATATTCTTAGTTTGTGCATATTCACTGGGAAACACACAGGGTGTTTTTTTTTGAGGGGGAGCTGTTTTGTTGTAGTTTAGAACAACTGTTGATTTGCTCCCTTGACTTTGAGTTTATAAAGTTCTTCCCCATTCAGACATGTGAAAAGTACTTGTATTTTCTTCTTGCTTATTATTTTATCCCAGTTTTACATTGATCTCTTTAATTTATAGTAAATTCAAGTATATTTTGATAAGTAACATAAGGTGAGAATATAATTTTTTTCAAGTAGTTTTCCTAGTACCATTTATTGCATGATCTTTCCTTTCCCTAGTGATTTGTGATGTGTTCCTTGTCAGGTATTAAGTAATCATCTCTACTCTGATAAGAATGTTTTACTGAGTTTAAAAACAGTAAAGATCACATTTTTAGTGTAGTTAAAGCCTTGTTCATTAGTTACACATATTTCACTATTAATGTTTTTTTAATTTACTTAATGTAATAATTTTATCACTAACTCATTTCCTCTTTATATCTGAATCAAAGTGAACTGGGTATTTGGAAAAATTAAGATTATTCATTTCATTGAGACCACCCCATTTACAAATGACCCAGCTTCTTGGCATTATATTTAATAGGCACTTATTTCACTTTTAAGACCTTTATCTCTTTCTGTTTATGTTTTTTAGAGGTTGTTATCTCATATAGTTTCCACATTCAGATTTGATATAAAAGAAGTTGATCTTTTTAATCAAGTTCTTGGGTATGCACCTACAGACTACTATCCTGGTTTACTTAAAAATGTGAGTATTTTTAATTTATTACTATTGAAATTTTCATTGCTTAATGTACCATCTGCAAAAAAGGTAAATGGAAATATTTCACTCCTCCAGGAGAGATGTTTAACTTTTCTGTGTTTATCTCTTCTTACCTTGGGTGGACTTATGGCCATGTAAGGAAAAAATGTGAGATGAGAGATTATGAGAAGAAGAAGGAAACCAGGAGAGGTTATTCTAAATCAACCAACCTCTCTGTCCCTTAACACATCTCATTTATTCTCTCAAAGATTTCTGGGAGAAGAGACTTCCTTAACCAATATAAACACAGTCTTTTACTGTTGGACAAATTTCATATTTAAAAATAACCTGGTGGGAATTTTATGTTAAGGCAAAATATTCAATAAATAACAACCTTCTATATATTTACATCTTAGTATTAAAGCTGTGATTTCTTCTGCCTTAAATTTTAGCCAAATTCAAGGAACAATTTATGGTCTTAGCACAGCTCTTCTAAAAAATGTTTGAGATTTTTAATGTTTGAATACTGGTCTAGTCTTTTGGAAGCTGTATACATTAACAGCATTTTTAAAAATTAATAAGTTAAGAAAGAAAAAAGTAAACTAACTCTAACATGGTTTTGTTTTTAATAGGTTTGGTTTTAATTTGGGGGAAATTAATGACTTGTCTAGTATTCATTTGCTTAAATATTTAGGAATACAGAGTAACAGACATTAAACATAAAATCCAGATTATTAGTAAATGTGATTTGGCACTGCTTTCTTTTTATTTTGAAAAAGTAAAGCAAGGGGAGGATTGTTGGGGGAAGAGAGTGGGGAATCTCAACGGAAATATCACTCACACCAGGAAAAAGAGAACTGATGTAATCCTGTGTGCAGCGTGAGTTAACCTGCAACTGATTTTGTTTTACAGATGGTTTTATCATTAGTGTCTGAACTCCGGGAGAATCATCTTAATGGATTTAACAGTCAAAGACGGTAGGTGTTAAACTAAACATCCCCCTTCTCAAGTTTCAAAATGTATCAGTTTGGTTATGAAAGAAAAGTTTTATAATTCTTAGGAAATGCAAGTTCATAATTATGGTTATATTCTACGTAGAGAGCTTATTTTCAGGGGGATTCATGGCAAATTGGCAATTTTTACAAATTTTCTAATCACTATTCTCTCAACTCTCAGGTCGTTAAGTAGATCAAACAATGTCTTTTGGGTACCAATTGAGTAAAATGATACCCACATATGCAGTATACAACGCAAAAGAAAGAATGCATGGCTAGTGTGAGGCTGTATCATTCACACACACAGTTACAGAAGCAAAATTATTTACAGGGCAGCAGATATTTGGTGTGCACAAATAACCTATTTTAAGAAACATAATATACCAAAATCTAGACTAAACAAATCAAATAGATTCAGACAAATTAAAATACAATTAATCACATTACAAAATATTTCTTCACTAAATGAAAGAATTCAAAGTTGTTTTTGTTGGTGAGCATTTTTATTTTTAACAAATCATTAGGAGAATCTGGGACTAAAGAAATTTGTGACTTTTTTTTATAAAGCTGTTGACAATTAAAGCTCTGTCTGAAATGGTGTTTGCCTTCAGCCTTTAGGAACCCTTTGTATTTAACCCCTTAAAGTAAAATATAAAACTCTTAGATGAAAACACTGGAGAAAATCTTCATGACATTAGATTTGTCAGGGATTTTTTTGAATACGACACTGAAGCCATAAGAAACAAAGCAGAAGTAGATAAGCTGGATATCATTACAATTAATACAACACCTGGTAAGTGAGATATATCATTCAGTTGGGAATAATATATCTGATAAAGGATTAATATCCTGACTATAGAAAAAACTTCTAAAATCAACAACAAAAACTCAATTCAAAAATGGGTAAGAGACTTTATTAGGCATTTCTCCAAAGATGTATAACTGTCCAATAAGCATATAAAACAAGGCTTAAAATTACTAATTATTACGGAAATGCAAATTAAAGTCACAGTGGGATACTTCAACACACCTAAGTAGAATGGCTATAATTTAAAAAACAACAAACAGAATGGAAAACAACATTTTGGCAAGGATGTGGAGAAAGTAGAACCCTTACACAATGCTGATGAGAACATAAGTGGTAAAGCCCTAGAGGAAAACAGTATGGCAGTTCCTCAGAAGGTTAAGCATAGAATTTCCATAAAGGCCTAGCAATTACTATAACTACTTTGGTAAACAGTGTGGTGGTTTAGTATAAAGTTAAACATACACTTACCATTGAACCCAACAGTTCCACTCAAGTATTAAGTAATGACAAAGAAAAATGTAGGTATTCACAAATATTTCTATATAAATATTCATAGCTGCTTTATTTGTAGTAGTTCAAAAACAGAAACAATCCAGAGGACCATCTTCAAGTAAATACAAAAATAAATTAAAAATTATCTGTTACCATTGTTTAAAAAAATGAAAAGACAAGCCATAGATTCTGAGAAAGTATTTTCAAATCATGCGTCTGATAAAGAGCTCATACCCAGAATATATGAAGAAGTCAGTAATAGGAAGACAGATAACTCAGTTAAAAAATTGGTAAAAGCGCCAGTCAGGGTGGCTGCTATCCAGAAGTCTACAAGTAATAAGTGCTGGAGAGGGTGTGGAGAAAAGGGAACCCTCTTACACTGTTGGTGGGAATGCAAACTAGTACAGCCACTATGGAGAACAGTGTGGAGATTTCTTAAAAAACTGGAATTAGAACTGCCATATGACCCAGCAATCCCAACTTCTGCGCATACACACTGAGGAAACCAGATCTGAAAGAGACACGTGCACCCCAATGTTCATCGCAGCACTGTTTATAATAGCCAGGACATGGAAGCAACCTAGATGCCCATCAGCAGATGAATGGATAAGGAAGCTATGGTACATATACACAATGGAATATTACTCAGCCATTAGAGAGAATTCATTTGAATCAGTTCTAATGAGATGGATGAAACTGGAGCCCATTATACAGAGTGAAGTAAGCCAGAAAGATAAACACCAATACAGTATACTAACGCATACAATGGAATTTAGAAAGATGGTAACGATAACCCTATACGCAAAACAGAAAAGAGACACAGATGTACAGAACAGAAGTTTGGACTCTGTGGGAGAAGGCGAGGGCGGGATGTTTTGAGAGAACAGTATTGAAACATGTATATTATCTAGGGTGAAACAGATCACCAGCCCAGGCTGGATGCATGAGACAAGTGCTCGGGTCTGGTGCACTGGGAAGACCCAGAGGAATCGGGTGGAGAGGGAGGTGGGAGGGGGGATAGGGATGGGGAATACATGTAAATCCATGGCTGATTCATGTCAATGTATGACAAAAACCACTACAATATTGTAAAGTAATTAGCCTCCAACTAATAAAAATAAACGGAAAAAAAAATTGGTAAAAGATGGGAATGTATGTCACTGAAAATATATATACATATACAAATGGCTAATAAGCACACAAACGCTTGTATGTGAATGTTCATACTGGCATTATTCATAATAGACCAAAAGCAGAAGGAACCCAAATATCTATCAGCTAATGGATGGATAAAATATGCTTTGTCCATACAATAGAATGCTATTCCTCTGTGAAACAGGAACAGTCTTCTGATTCATGTTACAGTATGTGTTAACATTAAAAACATGCTTGGACTTCCCAGGTGGTGCAGTGGATAAGAGTCCGCCTGCCAATGCAGAGGACATGGGTTCCATCCCTGGTCCAGGAAGATTCCACATGCTTTGGAGCAACTAAGCCTGTGTGCCACAACTGCTGAAATCTGTGTGCCTTGGGGCCCGCAATGAAGAGTAGCCCCTGCTATCCGCAACTAGAGAAAGCCCGCATGCATCAGTGAAAACCCAGTGCGGCCATAAATAAATAATTTAAATTATTAAAAACAAAGCATTATGCTTAAGCCAGTCATGAAAGGCTACATACTGTATGGTTCCATATTTGTAGAATGTCCAGAATAGATAAATCATGCTACAGAGACAGAAAATAGATTATTTGTTGCCTGGTACCAGAGGTAGGTAGAGGGATTTCCTGCAGATGAGCACAAAAGATCTTGAGGTGATGGAAATGTCCTAAAAGTGGATGATGATGGTGGTGGTTATCCAAGTCAATAATTTGATAAAAATCTTTTGAATTCTACATTTCAAACAGGTACATTTTGTGGTAAAGTACACCTTAAAAAATAAGATGAAGTGCCCATAGGGTGTGTGGAAAGCACTTATCATCATTTATACATCAGGTAAAGACTTTGATTTAGCCCTGAGGTGAATGTTGAATAATGGATCTTTGAAGTAATAGAATTAAAAATTACTGAAGGGGATTTAAAAAGTCAGTAGGATGCAATGTGTATTTACACCCTACACCAAACTCCCATCATAGGTAAAGTTGATGATTTCTTAAAATTCAGTAAGAATAAATAAAAGCAATAACAGAAAGCTATTAAATGAATAGAAAAGAACAACCAGATTTAGAAGATATTTGCAGTTTATAAAACAAAGGATTAGTGTGCAAACTATAGAAATGCTTTCTGCAAATCAATCGTAAGACAACCACTCTAGTATGGAAATGGACAAGATATATAAGCGGGTCATTACTGAAGGAAGAAAACTGAATAAATAACAAACATTTAAAAAATTCTTAAGGAGTGATGCCAGCAAGATAGCAGAATAGGAAGCACTAGTCTTGTTCCCCCACAGAAGCACTAACTTAATAGTAGTGTATGATCCAAAGAGCCTTTATAAGAAATTCAGAAATCAATTATGAAGTACCCCTGGCAAGCTCAAAACCAACCATAGCCATATTGAAACATGTAAGAAAGCCATTTCACATCAACCACAGTAGCCCCTCTGCTAAACTTTTCAGGCTTGGGGGGATTGGAAGGAAAAATCTAGCTTGAAGCTTCTCCCTTAGGAAAGAAAGAATGGAATGTGTCCAGTATTCTAACTTCTGGGGGACTACCTGAGGAACTGCCATCTGTCTTTCCTAACTGACCACTAACAGGAAATCAGCCTACTTTTAATGGCTGGAGACCAAGGAGAGTTAAGCAGTGCTCAGCTGCTTCTTGTAGCAACAGAGAACTGGCCGTGCACAGACAGAGGCTGGCTCAGGTTAGGACGAAGTACCCCGCTCACAAATTCTCTTTTAGGGTGGGGGCTAGGGAGAAGAGTAGAACGTACATACAGTGTTTCAGCTTTTAAGGGGGTTACCTTGGAGATGAGTTTCTGTGTCCCCTGACTTGAGGCAGTAAGTGAAGGAGCATTCCTTGGATGCCTGAGGGGCTGCAGAGAACAAAAGAGTTTCGTGGCTTGTCCCATCATCAGAGAGCCTGTGGTACCACAGATGAACACTAGAGGGAGAAAGAGATAAGAAACCCTTGAAAAAGAAACTGTCAGCGCTCTCTAATTGGGAAATTATGTGCACAGACATAGAAAAGATGCAGCCCCAGAAAATGTTTGAAGGCCCCCCAGGTTCCCTAGACAGATTGGTTAAAAATCTTGCCCTGTACAGAACCAGTCCATAAAGACCAGGAGAGGAGACTCCTCAAATTCAAAAAGCACAACAAAAAAATAATAAGGCACACGAAGAAACAGGAAAACATGGCCCAATCAGAGGAATAAAAGGAATCTCTGCAAACCTACCTTAAAGAAATGGAAGTCTACAAGTTAGCTGATTATTCAAAATGATCGTTCTAAAAAATCTTCAACACACTGCAATAGAATACAGATAAACAACTAAACAAAATCCAAAAAATGATGCATGAACAAAATGGGACTGTCAGCAAAGAGAACAGAAGCTATTGAAGAACAACCAAACAGATATTCTACAGCTGAAGAATACAGTGATTGAATTGAGAAATTCACTAAAATGGTTCAACAGTTAGACTTGATCAAGCTACCGGAAGACATGTTTTTTGAAATTATTAAATTAGGAAAATGTAAATAAAAATGAACACAGAAAAGTTAAGCCTAAGAACTAACGGGACACCATGAAGTGGACCAGTTATACACATTGTGAGATTGCCAGAAGAAGAAAGGAAAAAGCAAGGAGCTTGTCAAATCTGAGGAAGGAATTGGACGTCCGAATTAAAGACCTTAACCTAGGATGAACTGAAAAGGCCCATCCGAGAAATGTTGTAATCAAACTGTCAAAAGTCAAAGACAGGAGGTTGGAGGGGCAAAAAAGCCAAAGAAAGAGAATATTGACAACAGCAAGAAAAAACAACTCATCACATTCAAGGAAACTCACATAAGGTTTATTAGTACATTATTTTGTAGAAACATTAAGTCCAGAAGGGAGTGGGATGATATATTCAAGGTGCTAAAAGTAAAAACCTACCAACTGAGATGATTATATTCTGCCAACTGTCCTTGGCATGAAGGAGAAATTAAGACCTTCCCAGATGAACAAAAGCTGAAGGAGTTCATCACCACTAAACTTCCTATAAGAATTGTTAAAGGGAGTTTTTCAAGTTGAAAACAAAAGAACTCTAGACAGCAACACAGAGCATCCCAACATATAAAATTCTCTGGTAAAGTAAATATATAAACAAATACAAAATCATGTAATACTGTAATAGTGGTACATAATTAAACTTAAAATATAAAAATCATTAAAAAATGGTAACTGTAAAACCATGTTAATGGATAAAAAATATTGCAAGAAGTAACTTATGACATCAAAAACATAAAGCACAGTGAGGAGATACAAAGAAGTAAACATTTTTTTTTCCTACAACTGAAGTTTTCAGTTTAAAATAGTGTGTATACACACACACACACACACACACACACACACACACACACTGTAATACTACTCAGCCACAAAAAAAGAGCAAAGTTTTGCCACTTACAACAATATGAATGGACCTGGAGGGTATTGTGCTAAGTGAAATAAGTCAGACAGAGAAATACAAATACTTGTATGATGTCACTTATATGTGGAAAAATAATAAGACAAACTAGTAGGTATAACAAAAAGGAAACAGACTCACAGATATAGAGAACAAACTAGTAGTTACTAGTGAGGAGAAGGAAGACGGGGAGAGGCAAGCTAAGGGTAGGGATTAAGAGGTACTAGCTGTTATGTATCGGAGAAGGCAATGGCATCCCACTGCAGTACTCTTGCCTGGAAAATCCCATGGACAGAGGAGCCTGGTGGGCTGCAGTCCATGGGGTTGCTAAGAGTCGGACACAACTGAGCGACTTCACTTTCACTTTTCACTTTCATGCATTGGAGAAGGAAATGGCAGCCCACTCCAGTGTCCTTGCCTGGAGAATCCCAAGGACGGGGGAGCCTGGTGGGCTGCTGTCTATGGGGTTGCACAGAGTCAGACACGACTAAAGCGATTTAGCAGCAGCAGCTATTATGTATAAAATAAATGAGCTACAACTTAGAGGGGTAGGATGGGGTGGGAGGGAGGTTCATGAGCTAGAGGATATGTGTATACTTATGGTGGATTCACACTGTTGTATGACAGAAACCAACCCAACATTGTAAAACAGTTATCCTCTATTTAAAAATAAAATTTTAAAAAGCTGTAAGGATATATTATACAACACAGGGAATGTAGCCAATATTTTATAATAACTATAAATGGAGTATAACTTTTAAAAATCGTGTACACCTGAAACTTATATGATACTATACATCAGCTATATCCCAATTTAAGAAAAGTTAAAACAATAAAAAAATAAAATAAACTGCTGTAACTGTAAGATAGTTAATGTTATCCCCATGGTAACAACACAGAGAATACCTATAGAAGTTGCATAAAGGAAAATGAGAAGGGAATCGAAGACAAAATGAAGAAATAGCTGAAGAACCAAAGAGATTCATGACACAAAATGGCAAGGGGATTTTCTTTATTTGAGGAGGCACTATTAGCTTTTGAGGCACAGGACCCAAATGTAAAATGGAACATGATGGCTATAGCAGTCGATCAGAATGCAGCCCAGTGTATTCTATGTTATTCTGTGTCTACCAAAAATTTTTTTTCAACTATACAAAGGAAGGCAGCAAGTGGAAGAAGGAGGACAGAATAACCACAAGACAGACAGAAAATGGTGAAATGACCTAGTACGTCCTTCTCTACTAGTACAGTAAGTCCCCTACTTGTGAATGAGTTCTGTTCTGAGAGTGTGTTCATAAATCCAGTTTGTTCTATGGCCAAGAGAGTTAGCCAAGTTAGCCAACTAACACTATAATAGGTTTATAATATGTTTCATACAAGTAATACATAAAAAACAAACACAAAATATAAAGGAAACATTTTTAATCTTATAGTAGAGTACCTTGAAAAGTCCAGTAGTACAGTACAATAGCTGGTATACAGGGGCTGGCATTGAGTAAACAGGCGAGAAGAGTTACTGACTGGATGAGGGAGAGGAGGCTGGGAGATGGTAGAGGTAAAAGATCATCAGCAGGAGGAGATTGAGGGCAAGCTGCCATTTCACTCATGCCAGACACTGATGGCACAGCTTCTGGTTCCTTGCTGGGTTCAATTCTATCTACCCTGTTGAAAAAAATGATCCAATGATGTCTAGGTAGCAGCTCTTTTTTTCTCATCCCAGATGACACAGAATAACATAGAATACACTGGGCTGCATTCTGATCGACTGCTATAGCCATCATGTTCCATTCTACATTTGGGTCCTGTGCCTCAAAAGCCAACAGTGCCTCCTCAAATAAAGACAATCCCCTTGCCATTTTGTGTCATGAATCTCTTTGGTTCTTCAGTTATTTCTTCATTTTGTCTCTCTTCTTCCTTTCTCTGGTCCTCCAGTTCCATCTGGTCTTCATTAGTAAGCTCCTCGTGTTGCACAACAATAGCACTCTACAGCAAAGTACGCAAAAGAACAACCTCTTGTAAAGGACACATGAATGTGACAGTTTATGCCAGGCATGTGAACTAACGTGATTAAACATGTGAACGCACATTCATATCTTCAAATATTCACAACTTGAAAGTTCATATGTAGGGGGACATACTGTAATTACTTTAAATCTAAATGCATTAAATTCTCCAATCAAAAAACATAGAGTGACTAAATGGCTAAAAAAATAAGGCCAACTATATTCTGTCTATAGGAAACTCATTTTAGATGTAAGGATATATATAAAAGCTGAAAGTGAAAGGGTGAAAAAAGATATTCCATGCAAATGGTAGCCACGAGAGAGCAGGGGTGGCCATACTTTTATTAGACAAAGTCAAAAACTGTTTCAAGAAACAAAGAAGGACATTATATACTGCTAGAGGGGATCAGTTCTCTCAGAAGATAAAACATTTTTAAATATATATGCACCTAACAGTAGAGCACCAAAATATATGAAGCAAAAATTGATTGAAGGGAAAACTAGAAAGTAGCACAGGAATAGTAATAGGAAATTTCAATGCCCCATTTTCAGTAATGTATAGATCAACCAGTCCAAAGGTCAATAAAGAAACAGGATTTGAAAAACATCAAAGATGAATAGGACCTCATAGTTATATTTAGAACATTTTATAATAACAGAATGAACATTCTTCTCAAGCACACACAGAAATTCTCCAGGATAGATCATATATCAGGCCACAAAACAAGTTCTAACAAATTTAAGATTGAAATCTTACCAAATATCTTTTCTAACCATAACAGTACAAAACTAAAAATCAATAATAGGAAAATTGGGAAATTCACAAATATGTGCAAATTAAACAATATACTCTTGAACAATGAATTGTTCAATTAATACATCAGAGAAGACATCACAAGGGAAATTGGAGAACATCTTGAAACAAATGAAAACAAAAACATAGTATACCAAAAATTATAAGATGCGGGAAAAGCAGTACTAACAGGGATGTATATACTGATAAATGCCTTTGTTGAAAAAGAAGAGATACCTCAAATCAGTAATCTAACTTTATACCTCAAGGAGCTAGTAAAAGAATGTACTAAACCCAAGGATCCAGAAAGAATGAAAAAAATAAAGATTATAATAGAGATAAACTAGAGAATAGAAAAGCAACAGAAAAAAGGTTTGGTTTTTTTAAAGATCAACAAAATTGACAACCCCTTAGCTAGACTGACAAAAACAGAATATTCAAATAATAAATACCAGAAATGAAAGAGGAGATGTTACAACTTATGCCATAAAAATAGTAAGGATCATAAGACAGATTATAGACCTTTATATACCAACAAATTGAATAACCTAGAGGAAATAGATAAATTTTTATTGACATACTGAATTATAAATTTAAAAATCTGAATAAATCTATACTAGTAAGGAGATATAATTAGTAATCAAAATCCTCCCCAACAAGGAGAAGTCTTGGATCAGATAACTTCACTGGAGAATGCTTCTAAATATTTTAAAAAGAATTAATACTAATCTTTCTCAAACTCTTTAAAAAAATTAAAGAGACACTGCCTGTGCTAACAGAATGTCCCCTAGACACTGACACATCTATACATTCCTTACTTGCTCTCTAGAATGATATTTTCTATGAGGTTTTTTTTTTTTTCTTTTTTAGAAAGAATTCTAGACTTCAACAGAAATTTCTTGTGGATATTTTTCTGAAAGTATTGAAATTTTAGAGAGATTCTGTCTCTTGGGTTAGGTTCAGTTATTCTTACCAGAAAGCTAAATTTAAAAAGGAATTTTATACCCAACATACTTTTTGAGTCGCTTTATGAGTTTTGAAAATCCTGCTTTTAAGACCTGAAACCAGGAAGTTTGGTTCTACTACCAGAAAAGAACCTGGGTCCCTGAAAGCTTGTGTGAGACTCAGAACTCTTAAGTCTACAATTCTGTAGTAAATTCAGCCAGTGTGTTCTCTTATCTTGAGTAGAAACTGATTTTGTGAAATCAGGTAGTGGAATGGCATCATGATATTTGAGAGAGCTGCCAAACATGCTGGAGCCATTATAGTTGTTACTGTCATAAGTTATTTATAATAATTAAAATACGTATCAATAAAATGTAAGTTTTTACTACTATATGTCTAAAGTTATCTGTGTATTTTTAAGATTTAAATATAAAAAAAATTTGAATTTGAATACAGCATTGTGGGCAAACTACTTTCTGGTACATTTGAATCCAGATATTCACTCCTATTATTTATGAAACTTGAGTTTTATCATTACTTTCCTTCTGCTAATATGGCTTCAAATGTTAAAGCAACCAAAGACTCTTAACTTATATCCCTTATAAACAGTGCTATACTGCTTTTTTCTGGGGTTTGTTTTTTTATAGAGGGTTTCTATACTTTCTTCTTGCCACTTGAATGTTTAAAGTTCATTTCAAAACAATTCTAAAGACTATAGAAAATATAGAAATTAATAACTTCAGTGCATAAATTGTCAGTGGAACAAAAGGAAAAAAATAGGAAAACCTATTTGGAATTTCCTTTTGCATTATTTTTAGAGGTCTGATAAATGATCTTGTCATAGTGCTTTAAATAGAGTTTCACTTGCCACCAACTAAAATCAACAATCTAATGACAGAATGTTTAAAATCTCTCTTGTTCTTTGCTATAAACTGTCTAGAAGGAGCAACATTCTGGACTTTGTGAGCATCATCAGTTTAGCTTGTATTTCTGTGGTTTGCTGCAGATGGTTTGGAAAGTGCAGTACAGCCACATGGGAAGGATATCTCTAGCAGTGTATGGTTACCATTGATTCTTCTGCAGTTGAATTCTTGTGCAAAAATCGTTTGGAAGTGCTGCTCTGGCAATCAGTCAAGACCTAATGCTTAATATAATCCAGTCTGGAAAATATTGCATAAGTCTGGTTGAAGTTAAATCTCCACACTCCAGTAAAAGAAGGCTGTGAGCACTTTGGAAGATTATCATTTGGTCTCTCTGCATTTTGGTAGAATCAAGAGCTACCTCAGTTTATCTGAGATGTTAGAATTTTTCAGGAAAATTATCTTGGACTTTTTCCAGCCTAATTAGGAGATATAATCTGCAGCCTGTAAGTGTCAGTTCTTGATAAATGCCCTTGATGCTGAGGTCATCTTTTTTACCCACTCAGTGACCAGTCATAGTCTCTGACTCTCCTTCTTTTTTTTTTTTTTTTAAGATAATGAGAGAAAAGTTGTACTTATAGGTCTTTTAGAGAAGAGAACTGATTGGTCAAGGCTATAGAGACAAGATCATCATGTACTCCTCCTATATTTCAGAATTCTGGATTTATTATGAGTGCATGTAATGCTCAGGCATATTTTGCAATTTCTCAAACTTTCATAGAGCCTTTATTCTGTGCAAAATATTCTGCTAGATGCTGTGCAAAATATACACACAAAAAAAGCAGCCTACATCACACACAAACATAACAGCTTTCTCTTCTCTTATCTCACTCAGTAAGCTCATATATTCCAAGAATTTAAGGTATTTACAACTCAAGGTAAATATGTCTTTTTGTTAACAACTTAGATTATAGACTCAAAAACACACAAATTAATTTTAGGTCTAAAACAACCTGGATGGTGAGTTGGAGAAAGATGATAAAGCTCTGTGGAAGATAAATGCTGTTGAGAGACCTCAGCCATTTAGAAAAGTGGTAAAGAACAAGAAGTGAATTTTAGAATGGGTGAATATTTAAGGAGAAAAGACAAACTGTTCACAATGAGAAGATATCATTGTGTTATTGTTGCTCAGTTGGAAAATCATCTCTGACTGTTGGCAACTCCATGGACTGCATCATGCCAGACTCCTCTATCCTTTGCTATCTCCTAGAGTTTGCTCAAATTCATTTCCATTGAGTCAATGATGCTATCTCATCATCTGCTGCCCCTTTCTCCTTTTCTCTTCAATTTTCACAGCATTGGGGTCTTTTCCAGTGAGTCGGCTCTTTGAATCAGGTGGCCAAAGTATTGGAGCTTCAGCTTTAGCATCAGTCCTCCCAATGAATATTCAGGATTGATTCCCTTAAGGATTAACTGGTTTGATCTCCTTGCAATCTCAAGAGTCTTCTCCAGCACAGTTCGAAAGCATCGATTCTTCAGTGCTCAGCCTTCTTTATAATCTAACTCTCACATCTGTATATGACTACTGGAAAAACCATAGCTTTGACTAAATGGACCTTTGTTGGCAATGTGATGTCTCTGCTTTTTAATACACTGTCTAGGTTAATCATAGTTTTTCTTCCAAGGAACAAGTGCCTTTTAATTTCATGGCTGCAGTCACCATCTGCAGTGATTTTAGAGCCCAAGAAAATCTGTCATTGTTTCCACTTTTCCCCAATCCATTTGCCATGAAGTGATGGGAGCGGATGCCATGATCTTAGTTTTTTGAATGTTGAGTTTTAAGCCAGCTTTTTCACTCTCCTCTTTCACCCTCATCAAGAGGCTCTTTAGTTCCTCTTTGCTTTCTGCTGTTAGAGTAGTGTCATCTGCATATCTGAGGTTGTTGATAATTCTCTTGGCAATCTTGGTTCCAGTTTGTGATTCATCCAGCCTGATATTTTGCATGACATATTCTACATAGAAGTTAAATAAGCAAGGTGACAGTATGTAATCTTCTCATACTTTCCCAATTTTGAACCAGTTTGTTATTCCATGTCTAGTTCTAAATGTTGCTTCTTGACTTGCATATAGGTTTCTCAGAAGGTAAAGTAAGGTGGTCTGGTATTTCCATTTCTTTAAGGATTTTCCACAGTTTCTTGTGATTCACACAGTCAAAGGCTTTAGTGTAGTCAATGAAGCAGAAGTGGATGTTTTTCTGGAACTCCCTTGCTTTCTCCATGATCCAGCAAATGTTGACAATTTGATCTCTTGTTCTTCTGCCTCTTTGAAACCAAGCTTGTATATCTGGAAGTTTTTGATCATGTACTGCTGAAGCCTAGCTTGAAGGATTTTGAGCATAACCTTATTCACATGTGAAATGAGCAATTGGCCATGATTGTATAATGGTTAGTATTCTGTGTTGTGAAATGAGCAAAATTGTACAGAAGTTTGAACATTCTTTGGCATTGCCTTTTTGGGATTGGAATGAATATTGGCCTTTTCCAGTCCTGTTGCCATTCCTGAGTTTTCCAAATTTGCTAACATTATCTAGTGCAGCACATTAACAGCATCGTCTTTTATGATTTTAAGTAGCTCAGCTGGAATTCCATCGCTTCCACTAGCTTTGTTTGTGGTAATGCTTCATAAGACCCTCTTGACTTCACACACCAGGATGTCTGCTGTAGGTGAGTGACCACACCATCGTGGTTATCTAGGTCATTAAGATCATTTTGCACAGTTCTTCTGTATATCCTTACCACCTCTTCTTCATCTCTTTTGCATCTATTAGGTCCTTACTATTTCTGTCCTTTATTGAACCCATCCTTGCATGAAATATTCCTTTGATATCTCCCAGTATTCTTGGAGAGATATCTAATCATTCTCATTCTATTGTTTTCCTCTGTTTCTTTGCATTGTTTATTTAAGAAGGCCTTCTTATCTCCCCTTGCTGTTCTTTAGACCTCTGCATTCAGTTGGATATATCTTTCCCCTTTTAAGCCCTTGCCTTTCACTTCTCTTCTTTCCTCGGCTGTTTGTAAAGTCTCCTCAGACAACCATTTTGTCTTCTTACATTTCTTTATCTTTGGGATATTTTGGTCACCACCCCTTGCACAGTGTTACAAACCTCCATCCACAGTTCTTCAGGCACTCTGTCTACAGAGTCTCATCTCTCGAATCTGTGCATCACCTCCACTGTTAATCATAACGGATTTGATTTTAGGTCATAAATGAATGGCCTAGTGGTTTTCCCTACTTTTTTCAATTTCAGTCTGGATTTTACAATAAGGAGCTCATGATCTGAGCCACAGTGAGCTCCAGGTCTCATTTTTGCTGACTGTATAGAGCTTCTTCATCTTTGGCTGCAAAGGACATAATCAATCTGATTTCAGTATTGACCATCTAGTGACATCTGGGTGTGGAGTCATCTCTTGGGTTGTTGGAAAAGGGTGCTTACTATGACCAGGGTGTTCTCTTGACGAAACTGTTAGCCTTTGCCCAGCTTCATTTTGTACTCCAAGGTCAAACTTATCTAGTATTCCCAGTATCTCTTGACTTTTGCATTCCAGTCCCCTGTGATGAAAAGGGCATCTTTTTTTGGTGTTAGATCCAGACCTTTTAGGTTTATAGAACCAGTGAACTTCAGCTTCTTAAGTATCAGTGGTGGGGGCATAGAATTGGACTACTATGATGTTGAATGGTTTGCCTTGGAAACGAACTGAGATCCTTCTGTCATTTTTGAGATTGCACCCAAGTACTGCATTTCAGACTCTTTTGTTGACTTTTTTTTTTATCATTGTGTAGTTAGACAAAAAATCGTCTCTATGAGAATTTTGCTGTTATCAAGTAAAGAATACAGCTAAACTAATAATTTATAATAAATTAATAACAATATAAACCTTACATGCAATTATATCATATTTCCTAAAAGTATTCAGATTATTGCTAGAGATTGATATCTAATTCTAGGCACTTCTGTTAAATAGTAGAGCAGTGTTTCTCAAACTTAAGTGTGCAGAAGATTACCCTGGAAAAATGTAAACAGATTCCTTGGCCTCACTTCTAGGGATGCTGCTGCTGCTGATTTCTAGACCTGTACTTTGAGTACCTCTAATGTAGAAAACTTGGAAAAATCCTGAAGATTAATGTGCATAACCTATGATGAGTAGGAACTCTCACGATTTAGCCAGAAGATTAACATGAAAATGTAATGTAAAAAAATGAAATCAAGTGATGAACTAAGCACCTGAATGCCGTAGCATTTACTTTATATTCCCAACTTCTGTAATTTTAACAATTAAATACATAATACCATGAGAACAAGAGGGGGCTTCTGATGACCCACAAATTATGAGAAAGGCTTAAAGTGGTATGTAGTGGCATATTTTTAAGGTAAATATCACATCCCAACAAGCTTGTAAGAGCATTTTTTTTTAGGGTGGATTCAAGAAATAGGAGGGTAGATGGCAGCCAACCAGATAGTAGTACTCGTTCAGTTCAGTTCAGTTCAGTCGCTCAGTCGTGTCCGACTCTTTGCGACCCCATGAATCGCAGCACGCCAGGCCTCCCTGTCCATCACAAACTCCCGGAGTTTACTCAAACTCATGCCCATCGAGTTGGTGATGCCATCCAGCCATCTCATCCTCTGTCGTCCCCTTCTCCTCCTGCCCCCAATCCCTCCCAGCAGAGTACTTGTTAGTACTGCAGTAATAGCAGCCAGCTGGCTAGTTCCTCATCCACTCCTCCGCCTCATCCAGTAGCCCCAGAATAGAGACAGTGGTGTCATGTTTCCAACAAATAGGAGGGAGATGAGCCTTTAAAGGAGAATAGGTATCAAATGGCTATCAACTCCCAGCAGTTTGGGGGGGTGCTCTAATGCCCAGAATGCAATTTATTGGCAACCCCAGCCAGCACCACATCCCTGACCCAGCCCCCTAGCACTGGAGGTGAACTACCCTAAACAGAGCATTCATGGAGAGGCTAATGTGGAATCCCAAATTCCAGAAAGAACAAGCGAAAATCACCAATATTCATGAAAAATTGACACCATAAGGAAAAATGAGCCAAATGTAACAAACAAAATGCAGATATACCAGTATATACATTTACAAGGATAAGTGATTGGATATTTTAATAAAAAAGAAATAATAATCTTATTATTCCTTAATTAGCCTAAAGGAAATCAACTCTGAATATTCATTGGAAGGACTGATGCTGAAACTGAAGCTCCAGTACTTTGGTCTCCTTATGCGAAAAGCCAACTAATTGGAAAAGACCCTGATGCTGGGAAAGATTGAGGGCAGGGGGAGACGGGTGCGATAGAGAATGAGATGGTTGGATGCTGTCACCAACTCAATGGACGTGAGTTTGAACAAACTCTGGGAGACAGTGAAGGACGGGGAAGCCTAGCATACTGTAGTCCATGGAATCGCAAAGAGGTGGACTTGACTGAGCAACTGAAAAACAACAATTAATTATCTTAAGAAGAGAAACTATTAAATCCTTGAAATAGGAATTTTTTTTTTTTCTCTAAAGAGGAGACATTTGGGGGTGGGGAGGGAGTGGCAGGAGTCAATAAATAAGCTGAATAGGAGATAAAGCTAAATAACAAACAATGACTCCAAAGATTGAGCTGAGTAGTTCTGCTAGGATATAATACAAAAGGACAAAGAAATCAAAAGTAAGAAAAGCTTATTTTTTGTTTTTAACTTTTTGATACAGAGATCAGGGTAATGCTAATCTGTGTATCAAATTTGATATCATTTTGATTCAGCTTTCAGGGTAATGCTTGACCAGTAATTTGTGGATAATGTTGCAATAAATATGTACAACTAAATATAAGAATCCACTGCCTTCTTTCAAACTGTATAGGAAAGAGATTTGTAAACATATAAAAGAGTGCCACTCTTCTCACTAAATATTTTTTTGTTTTGTAAAATATTGTTTAACAAAAAATGTTATTCATGTTAACATCAAATGGATTCGTTTTTCATACTTTTAGCTAGTTAATAAATATTTTAGGTGTCTTTGTTTTAATTGCAAATGTGATGAATATCAGTAGTTATAACCTCAGAAATGAAAGAAATAATTCAAAGAAATTCAAATCAAAAAAATAATACAAAGAAATAATTAAATTCTTTCAGCATGAAGATTTTATATGCCTTTAACTGTGTGTGGCTCTAAGATTTGGGTGCTTATTTCTCATTTTATTTATTCCATAGGATGTCTCCTGAACGAGTAAGGTCCCTGTCGCGAATCTGTATCCCACTTGTTACTTTGCCGGATTTTGGACCACTGGTAGAGGCTCTGCTCACCTACCATGGACATGAACCTCAGGAAGTTCTCTGCCCTGAGTTCTTTGATGCTGTGAATGAGGCTTTTTTGCTGTAAGTGATGACCCTTTACTTCATCATCCAATTCTGTTTTCCTTTTTTTAGAATACTTCAGTATGTTGGAAAAGTAATTTTCAAATGTTTTGGTCTCAGTATACTGTATATTCCTAAAAATTACTGAAGATCTCAATGAACTTTTTAAAAAATGTGGGTTCTATCTGTCAATATTAACCATACTTGAAATTAAAACAAAAAATTTTTTAATATTTATCATTTCCTTTTAAAATAACAATAAATTGATTAAATATTAATACAAATAGCATATTTTTTAACAAAAAACTGACCTTTTCCAAGAAAAAATAATTGTCCCCCAAGAATGACATTGTTTTTACATTTTTGCAAACTTCTTTATTTTTGACTTAAAAGATGACAGCTAGGTTCTCACAGTATTTCTGTATTCAGTCTAATGCAGTTTGTTTTTTGGTTGAAGTATAAGAAAATCCCCTTCACATAGACATGCACTTGGAAAAAGGACTAGTATATTTTAATAGCCATCTCAGATTGTGGATATTTGAGGTGAATACCTCACCAAAAGTTGAAAATGGTGGGGTTTTTTAAAGGTTAGTTGCAATGTGGATTCTGAAATTATGTAAATGAGCTTTTCATACTATTACATTAAAACCCATTGGTCTGTCTTGCACTTTAAATGGATTTTTTAGTTTCATGCATGGTTTGTTTGGAAAATATTGGTTCATTAAGTTATGCAGATCTTCCAAACATTGACATATTTTCATTTTATACTATCAAAATTACATTCATTCACAACTAGTCTTATCAGGAATGTCTTTTAAGTGTTGGGAAGCTATAAAGCTCACATTGGTGAATGCAAATTTTCAAAGATTCTAATTCCTGCTTAAAAACTCAAATTTATCATTGGTTACAATGCTGTCAGTTGTTTTTCTTAGTATGCTAAGGTCACTTCTGTAATTTTGAAAAAGTATGTGCCAAATATTCAAGTCTAAATAACCTTTGTTTGTCTGCCAGTCATTTTTCTCAAGTAAGTTTATAAAAAAAAAAGTGGCTAGTTGATCTTGCAGCTCAGCAAGTTACACAAGTGCTTTTCCTCTAGACAATCATCATTTTTTGGTATATAGCAGAAATGCTTTATGCATACTTTTCACCACACAGAATATTTTTCAAGTTCAAAGTGTCCTCAAGGGTAAAATTAAGAAAATTAATATTTTATATTAATACTTGCTGTGAAATGCGCTTTTATGTGAAACTGGCAGTGTTGTTACTGTCTGTAGCATCAGAGTGTACAGCGGCCACTGTCGCTGCTCTGATCTGTGTTGGGTACAACGTTACTTGCTTTTTGTACTGTGAATGCAAATGTCAACTCAGTTGTTCTAGGAAAACCACGAGATACAAAATAGTTATTCAACACTCCAAGTATTTCTGTACCATATGTGTGTATTGATAAGTTCATCTAAAAAAAAATTCCTGTTCTTAGTTAGTGCTAATACCAGGTGAATAGAAGCAACACAGCTAGTTCAGTCATATCTAGAGATTCAATTTCAAGGCAGAAGTACAGTTCTGTTGATGAAATATTAAATCAAATACACATTTGAATTATTTAATTCCTTTTTCTAAAGATTCTGAATGATTGGTCTTAAGTTAGTGCTGCAATTAACTAGCACTATGATAGAGTTTGAGAATATCCTCTTAAGACACAGGAAGATACATTTACAATTTAGCACAATACTTTGAACTAGTTGTCCTACTCTCATGAGTCAGAGAAATCTCCGGTGTTTTGATTTTATCTTTTCCCCATGAAACAGCTGTGAACTGAAAGGAGAAATGTTTTAATTCTCTTTTGTAAACCAAATAATCCAGTTTTAATATAAGAAAATTTAAATAAAATTTATTTTTGAATAAAAAGTTTAAAATAAATAAAAATGTTTTATTTATATAAAAGATTTAAATATGTAAAGCATATATCTAAAATAATTTGGATACAATTTAGGAAATTTTTTAAAAGATGTTTGGGTTTATTACAAAATAAGACAAAAATGCACTTGGCTTCTGTTATGTTTCCATGTAGGCACAAGAGAAAACATCAGAGTTTTTACTTATTTATTACACTTTATTTTCCCCCGCCTTTACTGAGATATAAGTGATACATAACGCGGTGTATTTTTTAGGATGTATGGATTAATTTGATACACTTTTAAGTTGTAAATGACTACCACCAGAGTGTTAGTTAATACCTCCCTCACATCACAAGACTGCCATTTCTTTTTTTTTTTTTTTGCTGTGAGAATATTTCAGATCTACTCTTAGCAATTTTCAAATATGCAATTCAGTATTATTAACTATGTGCCATGCTGTGCTGTACTTAGTCACTCAGTCATGTCTGTCTCTGCAAACCCATGGACTGTAGCCCGCCAAGCTCCTCTGTCCATGGGGCTTCTCCGGGTAAGAATCCTGGAGTGGGTTGCCATGCCCTCCTCCAGGGGATCTTCCCAACCCAGGGATCAAACCCAGGCTTCCTGCATTGCATGCAGATTCTTTACATCTGAGCCACCAGGGAAGCCCATTATTAACTACAATCAGCATGATGTATTTTTAGATCCCCAGAACTTATTCATCTTATAACTGGAAGTTTTAAGTACTTTTTGATCAACATCTTCCCATTTCTCCCACACCCCCAGTCCCTAGTAGCCATCATTCTAGTCTCTGTTTCTATGAGTTTATATTTTTTTAGATTCCACATAAAGTGATACCATATTTGTTTCTCTAACTTACTTCATTTAGCATAATGCCCTCAAGGTCATGCCCTCCATGTTGTCACAGCCAAGGATTTCCTTCCTTCTCATGCCTGAATAATACCTGATTGTGTGTATGTGTGTGTGTACAGATATAAATATAAATACCACATCTTTATTCATTCTTCTATTGTTGGACACTTAGCTTGTTTTCATATCTTAACTATTTTGAATATACATAATAAACATGGGAGAACAAATATCTTTTCGATACTTTGTTTTTATTCCCTTTGGATATATACCCAGAAGTGGGATTGCTAGATCATTTGATAGTTTTAGTTTTAATTTTTTGAGGAGCCTCTATACTGTTTTCCATAGTAGCTGCACCAATTTGTGTTCCCACTAGTGTTACACCAAGGGTTCCCTTTTCTTCACATTCTCACCAACACTTGTTATCTTTTTTCTTTTTTATGATAGCCATCCTAATAGGTGTGGGATGATATTTCACTGTGATTTTGATTTGCATTTCCCTAATGATTAGTGATATTGAGTACCTTTCATTTACCTGTTGGGCATTTGCATATCTTCTTTGGAAAAATGTTTATGCATATGTTCTGCCCACTTTTCAATCAGATTGTTTCATTTTTTTTCCCTGTTGAGTTATATGAGTTCTTTATATATTTTGGATGTTTACTCATTATCAGACATATACTTTGTGAATATTTTCTTCCCTTATTTAGGTTGCCTTTTCATTTTGTTGATAGTGTAGAAGTTTTTTGCAGCATAGAAACTTCTTAGTTTGATGTAGTTCCATTTAATCTATTTTTGTTTTTGTTGCCTTTGCTTTCGTTGTCAAATCAAAAAGTCATTGCTAAGACTAATGTCATTCTTGTCCTCTATTATATTTTCTTCTGGGAGTTTTACAGTTTTAGGTCTTAACATTCAATTCCTTAATCCATTTTGAGTTGATTTTTGTGTTTAGTATAAGATAGGGTCCAGTGTCTTTTTTTTTTTTTGCATGTGGTTTATCCATTTTCCCAGTATCATTTATTGAAGCAACTGTTTTTTCCCTACTGTATATTCCTGGCCTTTCTGTCATAATTTAGTTGATTCATATATTTATGAGTTTCTTTCTGGGCTGTCTTTTCTGACTGATGTGTGTATACCAATGCCATACTGTTTAGATTATTATAGTTTTGTAATATAGTTTACATGTACAGATGTGAGAGTTGGACTATAAAGAAAGCTGAGTGCAGAAGAATTGTGCTTTTGATGCTTTTTAACTGTGGTGTTGGAGAAGACTCTTGAGAGTCTCTTGGACTGCAGGGAGAGCCAACCAGTCCATCCTGAAGGAAATCAGTCCTGAATATTCATTGGAAGGACTGATGCTGAAGCTGAAACTCCAATACTTTGGCTACCTGATGCAAAGAACTGACTCATTGGAAAAGACCCTGATGCTAGGAAAGATTGAAGGCGGGAGGAGAAGGGGACAACAGAGGATGAGATGGCTGGATAGCATCACCGACTCGATGGACATGAGTTTGAGTAAGCTCTGGGAGTTGGTGATGGACAGGGAAGCCTGGTGTGCTGCAGTCCATGGGGTCACAAAGAGTCGGACACAACTGAGTGACTGAACTGAACTGATAATAGTTTGAAATCAGGAATTATGATATCTCCCCCTCTTCTTTCTCAAGACTGCTTTGATTGTTCAGAAATCTTAAAATCTTAAATTTTAAGATTGTTTTTTCTGTTTCTGTGAAAAATAGCATTAGAATTTTGATAGGGATTGCATTGAATCTATAGGTCACTTTGGGTAGTATAGACATTTTAACAATATTAATTCTCCTGATCCATGAAAACAGTGTGTATTTCCACGTAATTGTGTCTTCTTCACTTTCTTTCCTCAAAACCTCAATGGTTTTCAGTAAACAGATTATAAGCCTCTTTGGTTAAATTTATTCCTAGGTATTTTAGTCTTTTTGATGCAGTTGTAAATGTGATTGTTTTCTTAATTTCTTTTTTTATAATAGATAATTCATTGTTAGTGTTTAGAAATGCAGTTGATTTTTTATATCCTACAACTTTAATGAGTTTATTGATTAGTTGTAATTTTGTTTTTTTGTGTGTGAAGTCTTTATGGTTTGTTTGTGTATGTATGTGTATGTATCTCCTGTCATGTGCAAATAGAGAGTTTTACTTCTCCTTTTTAGACATGCATGCCTTTTATTTCTCTTTCTTGCCTAATTGCTCTGACTAGGTCTTCCAGTATTATGTTGAATAAAAACGGAAGAGTGGACATTCTTAGAGGAAAAGTTTTCACTTTTTCATCATTGAATGTGATGTCGGTTATGTGTTTGTCATCTATGGCCCTTACTATACTGAGCTATTTGCCTTCTGTACCTATTTTGTTGAGAATTTTTATTGTAAATGAATGTTGAAATCAAATGTTTTTTCTGCATCTGTTGAGATGCTTTTAAGATTTTTTTTATCCTTCATTTTGTTAATGTGGTATATCACACTGATTGATTTCTGGCTATTGAACTATCTTTGTATTCTAGGAATAAATTCCACTTGGTCATTAAATTAGGCCCCTCAACCTAATTCCAATGTGTGTGTGTATGTCTGTCTGTGTCTGTGTAGGCTTCCCCACAGCAATAAGTAGGTCTGTTCACTAGCAGGCTATTTGAGAATTAAGCTCAATTCTGATATTATCAGAGATAGCATCTGATTGCACAGGTAAACGGCCCAGTTGCACAAAACTGCCTTGCACTTCAGATGCAATTATGAGCCCAGGTTGTCGTCTATGCTTCTACCTGACTTGTTACAAATTGGAGGTTCCCACAGCTCCCTCCTTGGGTTTGATTAAAATGCTAGAATGACTCACAGAACTCAAAGAAACATTTTACTTTCTAGATTACTGGTTTATTATAAAAGGATATAACTCAGAAACATCCAGATGGAAGAAATTTGTACAGCAAGATATGGGCGAAAGGGCATAGAGCTTCTTTGCCCTTTCAAGGTGTGCCGCTTTCCCCTGGTCTCCATGTGTTCACCTGGAAGCTCTCCATATACCATCTTCTGGGGTTTTGAGGGAGGCTTTGTTAATTAATAGGCATGATTGATTAAACCGTTGGCTGTTGGCAAGTGTTCAATCTGCAGACCCTTCTTCCCTCCTGGAGGTCAAGGAGGTAAGACTGAAAATTCCAACCCTCTAGTAACATGGTTGGTTCTCTTGGCAACCAGCCCCCACCCCTAAGTGAAGTCTAAAAGCCACCTCATTAATATAACAAGAGATACCTTAATAAGTGTTTTCACTTAAGAAATTTCAAGGTTCCCAGGAGCTCTGTGTCAGGAATGGGGTTGAAGCCCAAATATGTATTTCTTATTATAAATCACCGTATCAGTCATAGTGTGTAATCTTTTTAATGTATTGTTGAATTTGGTTTGCTGATATTTTATTGAGGACTTTTACATCAATATTCATCAGGGATATTGGCCTAATTATCCTTTCTTGTCGTATTCTTGTCTGGTTTTGGTATCTGAGTAGTGTGGCCATCATAAAATGAGTTTGGAAGTGTTCTTATTATTATTGTTGATTTTTTTTTTGGAAGACTTTGAGGAGGATTTATATTAGTCCTCTAAGCGGTAGAATTTACCTGTGAAACTGTTTGGCTGTGTTGCAGAAAGAGAGACCCCTTTCAGGGTCTGAGAGTGGGCTCTTGTCTAACACTCGGAAATGAATTGTCCAAGGAGACACACATGCTGATGAAGCAAGAGACTTTATTGGAAGGGGGCACCCAGGCAGAGACCAGGAAGATAAGGAAACCCAGGAGGACTGCTCTGTCAGATAGCTCACAGTCTTGAGTTTTATGGTGGTAGGATTAGTTTCCGAATTGTCTCTGGCGAATCATTCTGACTCAGGGTCCTTCCTGGTGGCACACACATTGTTTAGCCAAAATGGATTCCAACGAGGAGGATTCTGGGAAGTCAGTAGGACATGTGGCGTCTCCTTTTGACTTCCTTCCAACCAGAAGAATTTCTGGTTGGTGGTGCCTTGTTAGTTCCATGTTCCTTACTAGGACTTCCTGTTGTAAAATAACTCATGCAGATGTTTACTGTGGTGGCCGGCCAGAGTGGGCAGTTTCAGTCAATGTGTTTTCCCTAACAACTGGATTTTTCTTTGTTAGCAATTTAAGGTTACTGTCTCAATCTCTTTGCTAGTAATTGGTCTGTTCAGATTTTCTACTTCTTCATGATTCAGTATTGGTAGGTTGTATGTTTATAGGAATTTATGCACTTCTTCTGGGTTGTCCAATTTGTTAATATATAATTTTCATAGTAGTCTCTTTCAATCATTTGTATTTGTGTGGTATCATTTTTAATATGTTTCCTCTTTAATTTATAATTTTATTTATTGGAGATTTGAGCCGCCTCCTTTTTTTTCTCTCTCTCTCTCTCTAGTTAGTTTATCAGTTCTTTCTTTCATGGATTGTATCTTTGTTTTTTTTCAATCTGTTAAGTTCATCACCATTGCCAAACTCAATCATCTGAGTTATCTTCTGGGTGTTATATAGTTTTGTGGTTTAATTTAGACTTAGAATACATTTTCAGTTAATTTTTATGAGGGATGTCTGGTCTTATGTCTAGAATTGGATTTTTTGCCTGTGGATGTCCAGTTATTCCAGCACCGTATGTAGAAAAGACAATCTTTACTGCATTATCTTTGCTCCTTTGTCAAAAGTCAATTGACTGTATTTAAGTCTATTTCCGGGGGCTTCCCAGGTGGCACTAGTGGTAAAGAATCCACCTGCCAATGCAGGAGACATAAGAGACAAGGGTTCAATCCCTGGGTTGGGAAGATTCCCTGGAGGAGAGCGTGGCAACCCACTCCAGTATTCTTGCCTGGAGAATCCAGTGGACAGAGGAGGCTGGCGGGCTACAGTCCACAGGGTTGCAAAGAGCTGGATGTGATTGAAGCGACTTAACATGCATGCTGGTCTATTTCTGGTCTCTCTTATCTATTGCACATTGATCTATTTATCAATATCACACTGTCTTGATTACTGTTGCTTTGTAGTAAATCTTGAAGTCAGGTAGTTTCAGTCCTCCAGCTTTGTTCTTCTCCTTTAGTATTGTGTTGGCTATTCTGGGTCTTTGCCTTCTCCATATAAACTTTTAAACCAGTTTCTTGATATCCACAAAATAACTTGTTGGGATTTTGATTGGGATTTCATTGAATCTATAATTCAAATTGGGAAGAACTGACATCTTAACAATATTGAGTCTTCCTATCAATGACTATTCTCCATTAATTTAGTTCTTCTTTGATTTTGTTTATCAGAGTTTTAAGATTTTTCTAATCTAGATCTTGTACATATTTTGTAAGATTTATACATAATTATTTAATTTGATAAATGGTATCTTCTTTTTAATTTCAGAGTCCACTTGTTCACTGCTGGTATGTAAGAAAATGATTAGCTTTGTTATTTTAACTTATATCCTGCAACTTTGCTATAACTGTTGATTAGTTTTGGTTTTTTGTCAATTATTTTAGATTTTCTGCACAGAAAGTAATTTAATCTTTCAACAAAAACAGTTTTATTTTTTCTTCCCACTCTGTATAGCTTTTATTTCCTTTTCTGTTCTTACTGAATTAGCTCAACTTTCTAGTATGAAGTCTGAAAAAATATGGTGCAAGGGGACATCTTTGACTTGTACCTAATCTTAGTGGGCAAGCTTCAAGTTTCTTCCCATTAATATGATTATTAGTAGTAGAAGTTTTGTAAATGTTCTTTATCATCTATGATCATATTGGTCTTTAAGGTTTCTATGCTTGTAATGCCTTATCTGCTTTTAGTATTAGTGTAATTTTAGCCTCATAGTATGAGTTAGGAAGTATTGCTTTGGCATCTGTCCTCCAAAAGAGATTGTAAAAAATGGGTATAATTTTGTCCTTAAATGTATAGCAGAATTCACCAGTGAATTTATCCAAGCCTGGTACTTTCAATTTCTTGTAAAATATATAGGCCTACTCATTTAGTTTACTTCTTGTGCAAGTTTTGGCAGATTGTATCTTTCAAGTATCTGTCTATTTCATGTAGATTATCAAATTTGTTGGCATAAACTTGTTCAGTTGTTGTTCAGTCACTCAATCATGTCCAACTCCTTGCGATCCCATGGACCACAGCAGGCCAGGCTTCCCTGTCCTTCACCATCTCCTGGAGTTTGTTCAAACCCATGTCCATTGAGTCAGTGATGCCATCCAACCATCTCATCCTCTGTCATCCCCTTCTCCTCCTGCACTCAGTCTTTCCCAGCATCAGGGTCTTTCCCAGTGAATCAGCTCTATGCATCAGGTGGCCAAAGTATTGGAGCTGTAGCTTCAGCACCAGTCCTTCCAATGAATATTCAGGGTTGATTTCCTTTAGGATTGACTGATTTGATCTCCTTGCTATCCAAGGGACTCTGTAGGGTCTTCTCCAGCACCACAGTTTAAAAGCATGAATTCTTCAGCATTCAGCTTTCTTTACAGTCCAACTCTCACATCCATACATGACTACTGGAAAAACCATAGTTTTGACTATATGGACCTTTGTCGGCAAAGTGATGTGTCTGCTTTTCACCACACTGTCTAGGTTTGTCATAGCTTTTCTTCCAAGAAACAATTGTCTTTTAATTTCATGACTGCAGTCACCATCTGCAGTGATTTTGGAGCCCGAGAAAATAAAGTCTGTCACTGTTCCCATTTTCCCCCCATCTATTTGCCATGAAGTGATGGGACCAGATGTCATGATCTTAAAAAAAAACAAACTTGTTCAGAGTACTCCTTTATCATCCTTTTATGCCTGTAGGATTTGGAGTGACGTCTCCTCTTTCATTTCTGCTGACAGTAGTTTGTTTCCTCTCTTTCTTAGTTAGCCTAGCTAGTTGATTTTATTGATCTTTTTCCATGACCACCTTCTGGTTTCATTTTCTCTTATTGATTTTCTGTTTGCATTTTCACTTGATTTCAACTCTAATTCTTGTTTTCTACTTACTTTGGATTGAATTTTCTCTTCTTTTTCTAGTTACCTGAGTTGGAAACTTGGATTATTTGTCTTAGATATACCTTTTTTATAAATGTACATTTTTATAATATATTCAGTGCCACAGATTTCCCTCTAAGTACTGATTCACTGTATTCTACAAATTTTTGACAATTTATGTTTTCATTTTCATTTAATTCAAAATAATTTTAAATTTCTTTGGAGATTTCTTCTTTGATTCATGTGTTACTTAGAAATATGCTTGTAAATCTCCCCACAATTTGAGATTTTCAAGTAAGCTTTCTGTTATTTATTTCTGATTTAATTCCATTGTGCTCTGAGGGTAGGCATTATATGATTTCTATTCTTTCATAATTTTGTTAAGGTATGTTTTATAGCCCAGAGTATAGTCTGTCTTGGTGAATGTTCCATGTAAGCTTAAGGAGAAGGTGTTTTCTGCTGTAGTTGAATAAACTAGTCTATGCTGCGGCTGCTAAGTCGCTTCAGTCGTGTCCGACTCTGTGTGACCCCATAGACGGCAGCCCACCAGGCTCCTCCGTCCATGGGATTTTCCAGGCAACAGTACTGGAGTGGGGTGCCTTTGCCTTCTCTGAAAGTAGTCTATAGAGTCCTTATATTCACTCCTTATGGCTTTTTTAAAATTCAGCCACGTTCTTATACATCTTCTGCCTGCTGGATCAGTGCATTTTATTGAGGGATGTTAAAATCTCCAGGTATGATAGTGAATTCATCTATTTCTCTTTTTACAGTTCTATTAGATTTTTCCCTTGTATAATTTGACACTCTGTTATTCAGTTCATTTCAGTTGCTCCATCGTGTCCAACTCTTTGTGACCCCATGGACTGCAGTACGCCAGGCTTCCCTGTCCATTATCCAACTCCCAAAGCTTGCACAAACTCATGTCCATCGAGTCGGTGATGCTATCCAACCACCTCATCCTCTGTCATCCCCTTCTCTCCCACCTTCCACCTTTCCCAACATCAGAGTCTTTTCCAAGGAGTCAGTTCTTCACATCAGGTGGCCAAAGTATTGGAGTTTCAGTTTCAGCATTAATCCTTCCAATGTATATACTCAGGCCTGATTTCCTTTAGGATTGACTAGTTTGATCTCCTTGCAGTCTAAGGGACTCTCAAGAGTCTTTTCCAACACCACAGTTCAAAAGCATTAATTCTTCAGTGCTCAGCTTTATTTATGGTCCAACTCTCACATCCATACATGACTACTGAAAAAACCATAGCTTTGACTAGACGGATCTTTGTTGGCAACAGAATGTCTCTGCTTTTTAATATGCTATCTAGATTTGTCATAGCTTTTCTTCCAAGGAGCAAGTGTATTTTAATTTCATGGCTACAGTCACCATCTGCAGTGATTTTGGAGCCCAAGAAAATAAAGTCTGTCACTGTTTTCATTGTTGCCCCATCTATTTGCCATGAAGTGATGGAACAAGATGCCATGATCTTAGTTTTTTGAATGTTGAGTTTTAAGTCAGCTTTTTCACTGAAACTATGAGCCATGCCATGTAGGGCCAACCAAGACAGATGGCTGGGTCATGGTGGAGAGTTCTGACAAAATTTGGTCCACTGGCGAAGGGAATGGCAAACCACTTCAGCATTCTTGCCTTGAGAACCCCATGAACAATTATGAAGAGACAAAAAGATATTCCACTCTGTTGTGGCATATGCAAGCTAAGGACTGTTACATCTTCTTGGAAAATTGAGCCCTTTATCATTATGTAATCAGCTTCTGTATTCCTGATAATTTCCCTTGCCTTAACGTCTGTTGTATTTGAAATGAACATAACTACTCCTGCTTTCTTTTAGTGTTATCATGGCATATTTTTATCCATCCATGTAGGTTTTTAAAAACATATATATATTTAACTTTTTTACTTTGGTTGTGCTGGGTCTTTGTTGCTGCACGTGGGCTTTCTCTAGTTGTGGTGAGCAGGGGCTCCTCTTCCGTTTCAGTGCATAGCCTTCTCGTTGTGCTGGCTTCTCTTGTTTCGGATCACGGGCTCTAGGTGCTCAGCCTTCAGTAGTTGCAGCACATGAGCGCAGTAATTGTGGCTTTCTGGCACGGGAGAGAGTACACGGGCTTCATTACTCTGAGGCATGTGGATCTTCCCGGATCAGGGATCGAATCTGTGTCTCCTGCATTAGCAAGTGGATTCTTTACCACTGAGCCACTAAGGAAGCTCACCATTTAGTTTTCATATATGTATTTTTATATTTAACATGGATTTCTTTTTTAATTGTTTTTTTATTGAAGGATAATTGCTTTACAGAATTTTGTTGTTTTCTGTCAAACCTCAACAAGAATCAGCCACAGGTATACATACATCCCCTCCCTTCTGAACCTCCCTCCCATCTCCCTCCCCACCCCACCCCTCTAGGTTGATACAGAGCCCCTGTTTGAGTTTCCTGAGCCACACAGCAAATTCCCACTGGCTACTTATCTGTTTTACATACGGTAATGTAAGTTTCCATGTTACTCTTTCCATAAATCTCACCCTCTCGTCCCCTCCCCATGTCCATAAGTCTATTCTCTATGTCTGTTTCTCTATTGCTGCCCTGTAAATAAATTCTTCAGTACCATTTTTCTAGATTCCATAAATATGCATTAGAATACAATATTTATCTTTCTCTTTCTGACTTACTTCACTCTGTATAATACGTTATAGGTTCATCCACCTCATTAGAACTGACTCATATGTGTTCCCTTTTATGACTGAGTAATATTCCATTGTTTATATGTACCACGACTTCTTTATCCATTCATCTGTCAGTGGACATCTAGGTTGCTTCCATGTTCTAGCTATTGTAAATAGTGCTGCAATGAACAATAGGATACATGTGTCTTTTTCAATTTTGATTTCCTCAGGGTGTATGCATAGTAGCAAGATTGCTGGGTCATATGGTGGTTTTATCCCTATTTTTTAAAGAATCTCCATACCATCTTCCATAGTGGCTGTATCAGTTTACATTCACACCAACAGTACAAGAATGTTCCCTTTTCTCCACACCCATCCCAGCATTTATTGTTTGTAGACTTTTTGATGAGAGCCATTCTGACTAGTGTGAGGTGATATCTCATTGTAGTTTTGATTTCCTTTTCTCTAATAATGAGCAGTTTTGAGTATCTTTTCATGTATTTGTTAGCCATCCATATGTCTTCTTTGGAGAAATGTCTGTTTAGGTTTTTTCCCCACTTTTTGATTGCGTTGTGTGTTTTTCTGGTATTGAGTTGTATGAGCTGCTTATATATTTTGGAAATTAATCCTTTGTCAGTTGTTTCATTTGCTATTATTTTCTCCCATTCTGAGGGTTGTCTTTTCACCTTGCTTATAGTTTCCTTTGCTGTGCAAAAGCTTTTTTAAGTTTAATCAGGTCCCACTTGTTTACTTTTGTTTTTATTTCCATTATTCTAGGAGGCGGGTCACAGACGATCTTGCTTTGATTTATGTCAACGAGTGTTGTGTCTATGTTTTCCTCTAAGAGTTTTATAGTTTCTGGTCTTACATTTAGGTCTTTAATCTATTTTGACTTTATCTTTGTGTATGGTGTTAGGAAGTGTTCTAATTTCATTCTTTTACATGTAGCTGTCCAGTTTTCCCAGCACCATTTATTGAAGAGGCTGTCTTTGCCCCATTGAATGGTCTTGCCTCTTTGTTAAAAGTAAGGTACTCATAGGGACATGGGTTTATTTCTGGGCTTTCTATCTTCTTCCATTGGTCTATATTTCTGTTTTGGTGCCAGTACCATACTGTCTTGATGACTGTAGCTTTGTAGTATAACCTGAAGTCAGGAAGGTTGATTCCTCCAGCTCCATTCTTTCTCAAGACTGCTTTGGCTATTCAGGGTCTTTTGTGTTTCCATATGAATTGTGAAATTTTTTGTTCTAGTTCTGTGAAAAATGCCACTGGTAATTTGATAGGGACCACATTGAATCTGTAGATTATGTTTGGTAGTATAGTTATTTTCACAGTATTAATTCTTCCTACCCATGAACATGAAATATTTCTCCAACTGTCTATTGCATCTTTGATTTCTTTCATTTGTGTCTTACAGTTTTCTGTGTATAGTTCTTTTGTCTCCTTAGGTAAGTCTATTCCTAGATATTTTATTCTTTTTTTTGCAATGGTGAGAAGGATTGATTCCTTAATTTCTCTTTCTGATTTTTCACTATTAATATATAGAAATGCAAGTGATTTCTGTGTATTGATTTTGTTTCCTGAAACTTTGCTAAATTCACTGATTAGCTCTAGTAATATTCTGACACTATCTTTAAGATTTTCTATGTACAGTATCATGTCATCTGCAAATGGTGAGAGCTTTACTTCTTCTTTTCCAATCTGGATTCCTTTTATTTCTTTTTCTTCTCTGATTGCTCTAGCTAGGACTTCCAGAACCATGTTGAATAATAGCAGTGAAAGTGGATACCCTTGTCTTCTTCCTGATCTTAGGGGGAATGCTTTCAGTTTTTCACCATTAAGAATAATGTTTTCTGTAGACTTATCAGATCTGGCCTTGAATATGTTGGGGTAGTTTCCTTCTATGCCCATTTTTTGAAGAGTTTTAATCATAAGTGAGTGTTGAATTTTGTCAAAGGCTTTTTCTGCATCTATTGAGATTATCATATGATTTTTATCTTTCAATTTGTTAATATGATGTATCACATTGATTGATTTGTGTATATTGAAGAATCCTTGCATCCCTGGAATAAACCTAGCTTGATCTTATTGCCAAAGCCTTTGACTGTGTGGATCACAATAAACTGGAAAATTCTTAAAGAGATGGGAATACCAGACCATCTGACCTGCCTCTTGAAAAACCTGTTTGCAGGTCAGGAAGGAACAGTTAGAACTGGACATAGAACAACAGACTGATTCCAAATAGGAAAAGGAGTACATCAAGGCTGTATATTGTCACCCTGCTTATTTAACTTATATGCAGAGTACATCATGAAGAATGCTGGGCTGGAAGAAGCACACGCTGGAATCAAGATTGCCGGGAGAAATATCAATAACCTCAGATGTGCAGACGACACCACCCTCATGGCAGAAAGTGAAGAGGAACTAAAAAGCCTCTTGATGAAAGTGAAGGAAGAGAGTGAAAAAGTTGTCTTAAACCTCAACATTCAGAAAACTAAGATCATGGCATCTGATCCCATCACTTCATGGGAAATAGATGGGGAGACAGTGGAAACAGTGTCAGACCTTATTTTTTTGGGCTCCAAAATCTCTGCAGATGGTGATTGCAGCCATGAAATTAAAAGACACTTACTCCTTGGAAGGAAACTTATGGCCAACCTAGACAGCATATTAAAAAGCAGAGACATTACTTTGCCAACAAAGGTCCGTCTAGTCAAGGCTATGGTTTTTCCAGTGGTCATGTATGGATGTAAGAGTTGGACGGTGAAGAAAGCTGAGCGCCGAAGAATTGATGCTTTTAAACTGTGGTGTTGGAGAAGATTCTTGAGAGTCCCTTGGACTGCAAGGAGATCCAACCAGTCCATCCTAAAGGAGATCAGTCCTGGGTGTTCACTGGAGGGACTGATGTTGAATCTGAAACTCCAGTCCTTGGCCACCTCATGCAGAGAGTTGACTTTGGAAAAGACCCTGATGCTGGGAGGGATTGGGGGCAGGAGGAGAAGGGGATGACAGAGGATGAGATGGATGGATGGCATCACCGACTCAATGGACTACCCAATGGGTTTGGGTAGACTCCGGGAGTTGGTGATGGACAGGGAGGCCTGGTGTGCTGCGATTCATGGTGTCGCAAAGAGTCAGACACTACTGAGCCACTGAACTGAACTGAACTGATCATATTGTATGAGCTTTTTGATGTGTTGCTAATTCTGTTTGCTAAAATTTTGTTGAGAATTTTTGCATCTATGTTCATCGGTGCTATTGGCCTGCAGTTTTCTTTTTTGTGTTGTCTTTGTCTGGTTCACGTATCAGGGTGATGGTAGCCTTGTAGAATGAGTTTGGAAGTGTTCCTTCCTCTGCAATATTTTGAAAAAGTTTTAGAAGGATAGGCATTAGCTTTTCTCTGAGTCTTTGATAGAATTCTCCTGTGAAGCCATCTGGTTCTGGGCTTTTGCTTTTGGGGAGATTTTTTTTATCACAAGTTCAATTTCAGTGCTTGTAATTGGGTTGTTCATAATTTTCATTTCTTCCTGGTTCAGTCTTGGAAGATTGTACTTTTCTAAGAATCTGTCCATTTCTTCCAGGTTATCCATTTTATTGCCATATAGTTGTTTATAATAGTCTCTTACAATCCTTTGTATTTCTGCATTGTCTTTTGTAACCTCTCCTTTTTCATTTCTAATTTTGTTGATTTGATTCTTCTCTCTTTTTTTCTTGACGAATCTGGCCAAAAGTTTGTCAATTTTATCTTCTTGAAGAACCAGCTTTTAGTTTTATTAATCTTTACTATTGTTTATTTCATTTCTTTCTACTAATTTTGGGGGCTTTTTGGTTCTTTTTCCAGTTGTTTTAGGTGTAAAGTTACATTGTCTGTTTGACATTTTTCTTGTTTCTTGAGGTAGGATTGTATTGCTATAAACTTTTTTGAAAGTTTTAGAACTGTTTTTGAACTGTTTTGAACTGTTTAGAAAGTTTTAGAACTCTTAGAACTGTTTTTGCTGCATCCCATAGGTTTTGAGTTGTGTTTTCATTGTCATTTGTTTCTAGAAATTTTTTGATTTACCTTTTGATTTCTTCAGTAACCTGTTGGTTATTTAGAAACACATTGTTTAATCGCCATGTGTGTGTGTTTTTTAGTTTTTTTTTCCTTGTAATGATATCTAGTCTCATAACGTTGTGATCAGAGAAGATGCTTGATACGACTTCAATTTTCTTAAATTTACTGAGGTTTGATTTGTGACCCAAGATGTTGTCTATCCTGGAGAATGTTCCATGTGCACTTGAGAAGAAGGTGTATTCTTCTGCATTTGGAAGGAATGTCCAGGAGATATCAATGAGATCCATCTCATCTGATGTATCGTTTAACTTGTATTTCCTTATTACTTTCCTGTTTTCATGATCTGTCCATTGATGTGAGTGGGGTGTTAAAGTCTCCTACCATTATTGTGTTACTGTCAATTTTTCCTTTTATGGCGTGTTACTATCAATTTCTCCTTTAGTGTTTGTCTTATGTATTGAGGTGTTCCTTTGTTGGGTGCATAGATATTACAATTGTTGTGTCTTCCTCTTGGATTGATCCCTTGATCATTATGCAGTGTCCTTCCTTATCTCTTGTAATATTCTTTATTTTAAAGTCTATTTTGTCTGATATGAGGATTGCTACTCCAGCTTTATTTTGCTTCCCATTTTCATGGAATATATTTTTCCATCCTCTCACTTTCAGTCTATATGTGTCTTTAGGTCTGAAGTGGATTTCTTGTAGACAGCTTATATACGGGTCTTGTTTTTGTATCCATTCAGCCTGTCTGTGTCTTTTGGTTGGAGCATTTAATCTGTTTACATTTAAAGTAATTATTTATTTATATGTTCCTATTGCCATTTTGTTAATTGTTTGGGTTTGATTTTGTAGGTCTTTTTCTTCTTTTGTATTTCCTGACTATATAAGTCACTTTAACATTTGTTGTAAAGCTGGTTTGGTGGTACTGAATTCTGTTAACTTTTGCTTGTCTTAAAAGCTTTTTATTTCTCCATCAATTTTGAATGAGATCCTTGCCGGGTACAGTAGTCTCAGTTGTTGATTTTTCCCTTTAAATATATCCTGCCATTCCCTTCTGGCCTACAGAGTTTCTGCTAGAAGATCAGCTGTTAAACGTATGGGGCTTCCCTTGTATGTTACTTGTTGCTTCTCCCTTGCTGCTTTTAATATTCTTTCTTTGTCTTTAGTCTTTGTTAGTTTGATTAGTCTGTGTCTTGGCGTGTTTCTCCTTGGGTTTATCCTGTATGGGACTTGCTGTGCCTCTTGGACTTGATTGACTATTTCCTTTTCCATGTTGGGGAAATTTTCAACTATAATCTCTTCAAAAATTTTCTCATTCCCTTTCTTTTTCCCTTCTTCTTCTGGGACCCCTATAATTCAAATGTTTGTGCATTTGATATTGTCCCAGAGGTCTCTGAGACTGTCCTCAGTTCTTTTCATTCTTTTTACTATATTTTGCACTTCGGAAGTTATTTCCACCATTTTACCTTCCAGCTCACTGATTCGTTCTTCTGCTTCAGATATTCTGCTATTGATTCCTTCCAGAGTATTTTTAATTTCAGTAATTGTGTTGTTTGTCTCTGTTAGTTTATTCTTTAATTCTTCTAGGTCTTTATTAATTGCTTCTTGCATATTCTCCATTCTATTTTCAGGGTTTTTGATCATCTTTACTATCATTATTCTGAATTCTTTTTCGGGTAGTTTGCCTATTTCCTCTTCATTTATTTGGACTTCTGTGTTTCTAGTTTGTTCCTTTATTTGTGTACTATTTCTCTGCCTTTTCATTATTTTTTTTTTAACTTGTTGTGTTTGAGATCTCCTTTTCCCAGGCTTCAAGGTTGAATTCTTTCTTCATTTTGGTTTCTGCCCTCCTAATGTTGGTCCCTTGGTTTATGTAAGCTTCATGTAAGGTGAGGTTTGTACTGAATTTTTTTGTTTGTTTGTTTTTCCTCTGATGGGCAAGGCTGAGTGAGGTGGCACTCCTGTCTGCTGATGATTGGATTTGTATGTTTGTTTTGTTTGTTGTTTAGATGAGGCATCCTGCACAGGGTGCTTCTGGTGATTGGGTGATGTTGGGTTTCCTTTGTCTGAGTTCTCACTATTTGATACTCCCTAGGGTTAGTTCTTTGGTAGTCTAGGGTCTTGGAGTCAGTGCTCCACTCCAAGGCTCAGAGTTTAATCTCTAGTCAGGAACAAAGGTTCCATAAGTGATTTGTTGTGGCATAAAGTGAGATTGAAACAAATACCCCAAAACGAGAAACCAAAGATGAACAACATATAAATGGCCATTACAAAATCAAGCAAATAATAATGAAAATAGTGGAATATACACACATATATATACACCCATAAGTAAAATCAAAACAGTCCAAAAATAAAGTACAATAGATTGACTCAGCAAACAAAGGAAACCAAAAATTATATCTACCAGTTAAGAACAAAACTAACTAAATCACAAACTAGGAAACAAAGCAAGATGCCAAGTGGGGAAGAAAGCAATGAAACCAAAATTAACAAATGTTGAGAAGAAAAAAAGAAAAGAAAGCAAAAATAGATATGCAAAATTAAATAAAGGTAGATAAAGAAGGTTTATATACATTAAAGATTATCTGTAAAGGGAAAAGAACAGTGGGAAAAGTAAACAAAGGAATAAATGTAGAAAAATAGTAATAGGTTTAAAAAACTGAAAATTAAAATTTAAAAAAAGGAAGAAGAAAGACAGACAGAAAAAAAGAAAAAGAACTCCATAGAAAAGAAAGAAAAAGAACTCCACAAAACTGCAGAAGCCCAACATAGAGGCAGAAGTTTATAACAATGAAAAGTGTGAATGAAAAAAAAAACTCAAAAGCTTAATTAGATTTCATAGTGCTAATAAAATCGACAACTACAACAGAGGGAGAAAAAAAGGAAAAAAAAGAAAAAAATCCAAAAGAATGTACAGAACAAGTCAAAACACAAGAATAATAGATGTTTTTCTTGAGTCACTGCTGTCAGAGTCCTTTTCCTCGCCGGGAGTCACAGTCCACCTCGCCTCCCTAGGGCGCCCTCTGACACTGTGCTGGTCTCTGACCTGCTGTGGGGGCAGCTGAGGTTCTAATCTGGTCCTGCTCCTGTGTGTTCTCGCCTCCAATGTCCACAGCTATCAGATCTAGTGCACTGTCTTTTGTGGGAGCTCTCAGTGACCTTTTATATATTCCATAGACACAGAGTCTGCCTATTGGAGTGTGTGGATTTAATCTGCAGCTTGTGCAGCTGGTGGGAAGGTTCTGGATTTTCTTCCTTAGCCACACTGCCCCTGGGTTTCAATTGTGGTTTTATTTCCATCTCTGCATGTGGGTCACCCCCTGGGGTTTGCTCCTGAGGCCGCCCTGGAGGACTTGGGTCTGCCCCAGTGAGGTCCAGGTGTGGAGGTGGTGCAGCTGCTTGGGTCTCAGGGGTTCTGGCAGCACCAGGTACTCAGGGGGGTTGGCGGCTGGGGCAGCAGGAAATATAGTGCTCTAGAAGGGCATGGAAACCAGCATTGGCCAGTACACTCCAGTATTCTTGCCTGGAGAACCCCACCTGACAGAGAAGCCTGACAGGCCAGTCCACAGGGTCACAAAGAGTTGGGCATGACCGAAGTGACCCTGCATGCATAGATGCAAGACTGTTTTTTCGCCTGAGGCAGCTCCGCCCCAGTGAGGGTTGAGCGTGAATGTGGCACAGCTGCTTGGGTCGCAGGGACCCTGGCGGCGCCAAGTGTGCAGAGACGCGAACTGCCTCTGCCACAGGAGTTATGGCCCTATCAGAGGCTTTTTTCCAGCCTCTTGTAACTGGTGATCAGAAGGCCTCTTTGGCCAGTCTTTCTCCGTAGCTCCACCCGTTCAGGCACTTAGAGAGCTCCCTTGCCTGGGGCCCTTCTCTGTCATTCAGGGCATCAGGCGCAGAGGGGCCCCCTGGCTGGTGTCATACTCTGTAGATCGGTGCATCAGGCTCTTAAAGGGGCCCCCTGGCTGGGGTCTTACTCTGTAGATCGGTGCGTCAGGTGTCAGGTGTTTGATGGGCCAGCCTCTCTATTATTCAGTTGCTGATGCTGGAGTGTGGGAAGAGAGAAGCTATGGTGATGGTTCCACCCACTATGTGTGACCCAGCAGTACTGTCTTGCTTCCATGGCTGCCAGGCTTTCCTCCACAGGCATTTCCTACCACAGTCTCCTCCCTCACAGGTCCTTGATACGTCTCTCTGCAGTCAACAGCAGCCCTTGCTCTGGGATTGCTCCATAATCCCTAAACTCCAGCTCCCAGCTGCTGAGACTTCTAGGGGACCTGCGTCCCTATCCTGGGTATGTCTGGGGCTGCAGCAAGGACTGTCTGCTTCTCATTCCATTTAGGCTGCCACCAATCAGCTGTTTCACTTTCAGCCTTAAATGTTTCTCCTCTGACTCAGTTGCCCTAATGTGGAGATCGGACCCCTGCTTCAGTTCTCCCACCCACCAAGGGCAGATCCAGTCCTACTAACACTCCTGTTTGTCCCCCTAGTTCCTTCATTCTACCGAGTTTTGCATGGTTCTATATATTCTTTTCTGCTCGTCAGGTATTCCTGTCTGCTCTCAGCTGATGTTCTACATGCACTTCTGTGTCTGAAGGTGTGTTCCTGATGTATCTGTAGAGAGAGATGTACTCCACATCCACTTACTCCTCTGCCGTCTTTTTCTCCTCCTCTAATATGGATTTCTTGTAGACAAGGTATAATTGGTCTTGTTTTGATAGAGTCTGTCAATGTCAATCTTTATTTGGTGCATTTAGACCGTTGAGGTTCAAAGTGATTATTGTTATAGTTGGACTAGTATCTATTATATTTATTACTGCTGTGTATTTGTTGTCCTTGTGATTTTTTTCCTCTTTTGTCTTTCACCCTTTTTCTGCCTTTGGTGGCTCTAATTGAGCATTTTATCTCATTTTATCTCCTTTCTTAGCATAGTTGTTACACTTCTTTTCTTACCTGTTTTAGTGATTTCTCTAGAGTTTGCAATATGCATCAACAGTTAGTTCAAATCCGCTTTCATCAGTTCACTTTTTGAAGTTTATAGTGCAGAGGCACAAGCTCACTAAGTACCTTATAACAAAGTAATCCTGATTCCTCCCTCTTGTCCTTTATATCATTGCTATCATTCATATCACATGTATATGAATAAGCATCAGCATATACATACACACATAAACATACATAATTGAATACAGTGTTCATATTATTATTATTGAACAAAGTGTCATCTGTTACATCAATTAGGAACAGGAAAAATAAAAGCTTTTATTTTGGTTTCAGTTATGCCTTCTTCAGTTCTCTTCATGTAGTTCTGAGTTTCTTACCTTTATCATTTTCCTTCTCTCTAAAGATCTTTTAACATTTCTTACAAAGCAGCTCTGTTGGCAACAAATCATCTTAATTTTCATTGTCTAAAAAAGCCTTTATTTCTTTTCCACTTCTTAAGGATAATTTCAGAGTATAGAATTCTAGATGGTCGGTTTTTTATCTTAACATTTGAATATTTTATTTTATTCTCTTCTTCCTGGCATGTTTTCTGAGAATTTGGATATAATCTTGTCTTTGCTCCTTTATAGGTAAGATATTTTCTCCCCTCTGGCTTCTTTCAGAATTTTTCTTTAATTTTTTTGGGGGGTAGTTTGAAAATGATATGCATGTATGTAGGTTTCTGGTATTAATCCTGCATGTGTTCTTTGAGCTTCTGGGAGTTGTGATTTGGTATCTGACATTAATTTGGGCACATTCTCATTATTGTTTCAAATGTTTCTTCTCTACCTTTCTCTCTTTCTTCTTCTATTAGACCCATGATACACAGGTTACACCATTTCTAACTGTGTCACAGCCCTTGGAAATTTTTGTTTTTTCAGTTTTGTCATCCTTGCTTTTCAGTTTTCAGGGTATCCATTCATATATCCTCTAGATCAGAGATTGTTTTCTCACCAAATCTATTAATAAGCTTATCAAAGGCACTTTTCGTTTCCATACAGTGTTTTTTATCTCTAGTATTTCTTTTTGGTTCTTCCTTAGGATTTCCATCTCTCTGCTCACATTACCCATCTGTTCTTGCTTGCTGTCTACTTAATCCATTAGAACAGTGGTCCCCAGCCTCTTTGGCACCAGGGACAGGTTTCACGGAAGACAGTTTTTCCATGGACTTGGGCATGGGGTGGTGGTTTTGGGATGTTTCGAGCCCATTACATTTATTGTACAGTTTATTTCTATTATTATTATATCATCTCTACCTCAGATCATCAGGCATTAGATCCTGGGGGTTAGGGACCCCAGCATTAGACCCTTAGCATATTAATTATTATTGTTTTTAATTTCCAGTTAGATAATTTCAACATCTCTGCCATGTCTGGTTCTGATTCTGTCTCTTCAATTTTTTTTTCTCTTTTCTTTATGTTTAGTAACTTTTTTCTTAATAGCTGCACAAGATGTGTACTAAGTAAAAGGAACTGCTGTAAATTAGCTATTTGTAATGTAACAGTGAGAGGTGAAGGGAGGGGAAGTGTTCTGTAGTCTTAGGATTAGAACTCAGTCTTCAGTGAGCCTGTGCTTCTGCACTGTGAAATTTATGTTTCTCTCAGTTTTTTCTTCCTCTTAAGTGAGATAAGATGCTTAGAGCTGTCTAAAAGTGATTATTTCCTTTCTCCCTGATCAGTTAGGCTCTTATAATATCCCAGCAGGTTCAGTTTAGTTCAGTTCAGTTGCTCAGTCGTGTCCAACTCTTGGCGACCTCATGGACTGCAGCAGGCCAGGGCTCCCTGTCCATCACTAACTCCCAGAGTTTACTCAAACTCATGTCCATTGAGTCAGTGATGCCATCCAACCATCTCATCCTCTGTTGTCCCCTTCTCCTCCCACCTTCAATCTTTCCCAGCATCAGGGTCTTTTCCAATGAGTCAGTTCTTCACATCAGGTGGCCAAAGTATTGGACTTTCAGTTTCAGCATCAGTCCTTCCAAAGAATATTCAGGACTGATTTCCTTTAGGATGGACTGGTTGGATCTCCTTGCAGTCCAAGGAACTCTCAAAAGAGTTTCCTCTAATACCACAGTTCAAAAGCAGCTATTCTTCAGTACTCAGCTTTCTTTATAGTCCAACTCTCACATCCATACATGACTACTGGCAAAACCATAGCTTTGACTAGATGGACCTTTGTTGACAAAGTAATGTCTCTGCTTTTTAATATGCTGTCTAGGTTGGTCATAACTTTTGTTCCAAGAAGCAAGTGTCTTTTAATTTCATGACTGCAGTTACCATCTGCAGTGATTTTGAAGCCCAAGAAAATAAAGTCTGTCACTGTTTCCACTGTTTCCCCGTTATTTGCCATGAAGTGATGGGACGGGATGCCATGATCTTAGTTTTCTAAATGTTGAGTTTTAAGCCAACTTTTTCACTCTTCTCTTTCAGTTTCATCAAGAGGCTCTTTAGTTCTTCTTTGCTTTCTGAAATAAGGGTGGTGTCATCTGCATATCTGAGGTTATTGATATATCTTCTCCCAGCAGATTAGACTCTGGTTAACTAGTTTCCAATGAGGTCAGGCCTTGTTAAGAAAACAGAGAGCTTTGTTGAATTTAAAAATGATTCCCTTTCCCCTCTTCCTGCCTAAAGCAGGGGTGGCTTCGTCTCTGATATTTACCATGTGAACCTGGTGGGAACTCCTAGAGGTAAATCTCACAGTATCGTGGGGATCCTTTATGCCTGAGTCCCCCTGGAGTTTTTAACTATCACAGTTCACACTGACCCTCCAGCCACTCACTAATTCCATTTCAGGTTTTCCTGCCAGCGCTGGTGCCTGTGGTTGTTTCTGCTTGTGGTTCTCTGCTCTAGTCAGCCATGATTCCCTGTATTCATTTATCTGTTATCTCCAATCTTGGGGTCTGTGTCCTCCCTTCTCTTAAGGATGCAAGAAGAGATGTTGATTTTCCAGTCTGTTCTGCTTTTTTACTTTTGTTAAGACAAAGTGATGACTTCCAAGCTCCTTAAATGCAGAATGGGAAACCGGAAGTCTCTATATGGTGCATTTTTAAAAAACATTAGCTACAATGCTATTATTATATCTTAAAATTGATACTGATTCCTGATCATCACTACTTATTTAAGCACAAAACAAATTCTCCAGTTTGGTTTTTTGGAATTAAGAGTCCAAAGTCCATTCATTGCAATTGCTTGATAGGTTCACAAATCTCTTTCAACCTGTAGGTTCTTTTTGTTTTGCATATTATTTATTGAAGTAATTTTGTTGGTTTTCCCCACTCTTAGGTTACAGAGCATTCTACCATCTTGAATGTGACAAAGGGTGCAGTCACCCCCTCAACCCTCCACTGACTTAAGATGCTCCCCTGATCAAATACAGCCTTTTCTCAATCAGTCATCTCTCAGTACACACATGGGATTAACTTCAGGACTCTATGAGATTCTCAAGTCTCTTATATAAGTGCAGAGTACAGTTGGTAGTAGAGTTAGCCCTTCTTATCCATGGATTGAATTATACTTAATTTCTGTATGCATTTAAGCCCGATTTATTATTTTATGTTCTGTTTCTTGGGCCTATAGTATATTCATGCTTCAGTACCATTTTGTTTTAATAACAGAATCTTTCTATTATGTTTAATATAAAGTAGGGCTATTTCCCACTCATTTCACTTGTTTTTCTGGGAATTCTTGTTTCCTTTACTTATTTATTTACTTATTTATTTGTTAGGCTGTAGTAAGTGGATCTTCTTCCCATTTTCAAATGGATTTATTGCATTTGAAAAATGAATAACCTCAAAGCTGCCATCATTCTTTCAAAGGAAGTAATTACCAATAGACTATTTATTGTTTTTCATGTATAATTCTTAAAAATTTATAGTCTATATTTTAATTTCATTTTTAAAAATTATGTATTTATTTGGCTATGCTGGGTCTTTGATACTGTCTAGGCTTTTTTCTCCAGTTGTGGTGTATAGGGACTACTCTCTAGCTGTGGTTCTTGGCTTCTCGTTTCTTTTTTTTTTTTAATTTTATTGAAGTATAATTGATTTACAATATTGTGTTAATTTCTGCATAGCTAAGTGATTCAGTTATACATACATGTATATATTCTTTTTCATATTCTTTTCAGTCGTGGTTTATTACAGGATATTGAATATAGTTCCCTGTGCTATAAAGTTGGACCTTGTTTATCCATGCTAAATGTAATAGTTTGCATCTACTAACGCCAAACTCCCAGTCCATCCCTACTCTTTCCCTCTTCTCCTTGGCAATCCCAAGTCTGTTCTCTATGTCTGTGAGTCTGTTTTGTATGTGCATGCTCAGTTGTGTCCAACTCTTTGCAACCCCAGGGACTGCAGCCCACCAGGTTCCTCTGTCCATGGGAATTTCCAGGCAAGAATACTGGAGTGGGTTGCCATTTCCTACTCCATGGGCTTCTCGTTTCGATGGCTCCTCTTGTTGCTGAGCACAGGCTCTAGAGTACGTGGGATGCAGGAGTTACAGCTCCTGGGCTCTAGAGCACAGGCTCAGTAGCTGTGGTATAGGGGCTTGGTTGCTCTGCGCCACGTGGGATCCTCCCAGATCAGTGATTGAACCCTGCCTCCTGCATTGGAAGGTGGATTCTTTACCACTGAGCCACTGGGGAAGCCCTTCATTTCTTTTTTTTTTTTAATGAAATGTTATAACCCAGGAACTTGTTAAGGTAAGATTTAGAAAGAAAAAGAGAAAGTTAAATCATTTAATGCTTTAAAAAAGGGTCAGAACATAATTTTCATGGTTAAAACCATGGAGTCTTTTTTCTGTCTACTCTAAGATTATTTCAAAATTTAGCCAAGAGTCTGAACTTTCTGAGGAGTCTGATCATTTATCTTTGTTATATCTGTAAGATCTTGGATAATAATCGACCTGGAAGTCTGTATAATGTAGTAAATGTTCTGCACATGCGGGTGCCCTTCACATCATTTACCTGAGCATACACTGTAGGTTCCAGTGGCTCACCCCACCAAATGTCATTTTTCACCCTCCAAAGCAATTTTTGAAAGTATTTACTTTTAAGCAAAATGCTCTTTGCCTTTACCTTGGTAGCTCTATTTCTGATTTGTTTAGTAATGCATTTTATTGACACATATGGTCTGGCCTGGTCTTAACAACCTGTATTTCCAGTGTTACTTTTTCAACAAGAGCTGAGTTAAAGGGAACAAGAAGGAGAATGCTCCTTGGCATCCTCTGCAAAACTGTGTGAAGCTGCTCCAGAACTCACTGGCGGGGAGGTGGCCCGCTTAGAGACGAGCCACTCTTCCTCCACCCACAGTGCTCAGATGGAAAGCTGAGGGCAGCAGCTCCATGAGTAGGCCTGAACTCCTTGCTGTTTATTTTACTTGTGATAGCATGTTCTCCCTCAGCAACTAATAAAATTTATTTAGTTTGGAAAATTATGTCTGCTAGTCCGTAGGGGAAAGACCATCCAGAAATGCTGGGTGGTCTTCAACTTGTCCAGTTCTTATGGCCTCAGCTCAGCAAGTTCCCCAAACAGTGGCGTCAGGCCTGGAGCCTTTCCATGGACACTTTCCCATAGACGCAGCATCCCAGCCACATGTTGACACAGGGAGGCTGATTCAAATTACCACCCCTGCACTCATACCCCCTTTCCTTCAGCCCCTTGAAGAGTTCCCCACATGGGCTGCATAGTCATTTAGAAACCACGTACTTTCTTTGACCAAGGTGCCCTGCCCTGTTTTTAGCCTTCCAACTATTTGCTTACCACAATCACCAGTGGAATTTCATCTGGTTTACAATTGGCTGGGTGTCTTTGGCCTTGGCCTCCAAATACAGTCGTGTATTTCCAGAAATGGACAGCCCGTCTTCTTTTAAACAGCAGATGATTGCTCCTCTCTGTCGTTTAGATAGCCTAGAGGAAATTTATAATTTCTTGGCCTAAAAGCCAAGCCTGACTTCTTAAATCTATCCCTGGGGTTGCCATAATAGCCACCTGCAGAGTGCACATTGCATAAAACCTTTATGGCAGGGCTACTGCAATCCTCTCATAAATCTGTGGAGTACAAGTAATTCTGCATGACATGTCCTTTAAGATAAGCCTAAATCCATTGCTTCAATAATGTTGAGAAGTTTGATGTCTAGATGGAATATTTTGTCTACATACCAGAATGAATGAGCCAGTGAACAAATGAAAGAGTGAGTGTATGACTGGCCAAACAACAAACCTCATGGGGTAGCTGTGAATGTTAAAGAAGGTAACCATAGAATTATAAATTGTAGTCTGGAACACTTTTGGGAGTTAAGAGAGGGGCCTGTTACGGTCACGGTAGGATGACCTGTCCCAGGCACACTGGAACATATTTAAATGACTCCGGTGCCTATAGGCGACTTCCCAGGTGGCTCAGACAGTAAAGAATCCACCTACAATGCAGAAGACTGTGTTCAATCCCTGGATCAGGAAGATCTGGAGAAGGGAATGGCTACCCACTCCAGTATTCTAGCCTGTAGAATCCCATGGACAGAGGAGCCTGGTGGTCTATAGTCCATGGGGTCACAAAGAGTTGGACACAACTGAGTGACTAACACTTTCACTTTCAGTACCTATAGAATGTTTAGCATGATGCCTGGTACTCAAAATACTCAGTAACTGTTAGCTTGTTGCTGTTATTATTGTTGTTGTTGACTTTAAATAATTGTTATATTTTTTTATAATGTCTTATTAGGTTTTTTCAAGCTTATATGTTTTCCTTCTAATCAGATTATCACTGAACTAAGGCCAGATGTAAATAATTTACAATGCTGAAAAAACTAATACAGCCTTCAGTGGTGCTTAATAAGAAAAAAATAAATTACAAGAAGAGGCCAACTTCAGCCAAGTTTCTAGTTTTGTGGGTTTTTCTTTGTTTTCAGCTCAGATAAGAAAAACCAGGCTTTAAGAATTGCCAGAATTCTCTGGCAGCCCAGTGGTTAGGACTTGGCACTTTCCTTGTTGAGGCCTGGGTTCAATCCTGGTCAAGGAACTAAGATCCTGCAAGATGCACAGCACAGCCAAAAAAAAAAGAAAGAAAGAAAAATCAGGCTTTAAATATTGTCGATATAGGTGAATGTCTAAACAAAGAAAAGCTAGTGTAATACCAAGCACAAAAAGTTAGCAAAGCAGTAGTAGTAACTAATACTCCCATGTCTATCTTTCCTCATATCCTCTTCTTTAAATTTTTTACATTACTAAGATACAATCACAAAAGTATTCGTTGAAGAAGTTTACTTTTCAAGTAAAAACCTGCTGATATTGATTTGTAATAGACATGCCAGTGTGTTTGGATTTGGACATTTCCTTTGATTGGTGCTGCTGCCCTTCGCTTTGAGAAGTGACTTCTCTGCAC